>NC_040039.1:10170136-10428315 GCF_003713205.1 Coffea eugenioides
TGTGACGGCCCCACCTACCCCTAAGGCGAACCAAAGGGTTCGGCGGGTCGCCTGCCCAGCTCTCGCCGGGACTCAGTCGTTCACCACAGTCCTCACTTAAAATCTGAATAAATCACAAGAATAAATAGGGCAACGATCCAAAACTTAAAGCGAAACTTATATACATTGCCATCCCCAAAAGGGAGTGTAAAGATCGAATATACAAAGGTTCTCAATCCTTCATACGTCCAGCCCGTGCCAAGCACTAGGCGAGAACCACTACAAAAGAAACAAAAGAAACAAAAGAACTAGACTGGCTAGTCTATGCTCTCATTCTGCTCGCCGTCCCCTGTTAAGGAAAACAAAACTAAAGGGGTGAGCTAAAAGCTCAGTGAGGTTCCGAACAGAAAATCAAACAATCAATTCAATACATTAACATGGAGTATCAATAATTCAAGAAACATTTACAATGGAAAGCGATAGTAACATTCATTAAAAGGATACGGGCTCACATGGAGCTATTCGTTCGTTCGTTCGTTCCCCTGACATTTTCCCCTTATTCCTCTAATTATTTGAAAATTTCCTTTTTGAGAAGTAAAACCCTCGTGCCTTCGTTCGTTCATTCATCCCCTTCCGGACGTTGACCGGACTCCACCCATCCGGACGTTGGCCGGACTCCACCCATCCGGACATAGCCGGACTACAAGGTAATACTCACCTAGTTATGCAAAATAACGTACAAAATATCCTTCCGGATATTACCCTTAGTCACCAATGAAACCTAAGATTGAACAAGAGAACATATTACAGTTTATCGAGCAAAACATTTAAGGGGAAACGAAGAAACCTGACTAATTAGGAGTAAAGCGTGTAAAAATCTCTTTCAAGTAAAAAGAGGGTTGTTTGGACCCAAGGATAAAAATAACTAGGGTTTCAAAATCAATCGCAAAACCAAGCTCAAAAGGCTTATAGAATTCCAACGGAAAACATTTGACTGACGACAAATCAAAAGACAAATAAATAGGCTAAGAAAATATTCTTTCGGAATCGTAAAGAATCGTTTGTATGACTAAAAGTCACTATATATTCAAGTAGAGGTTATATAACAAGGGTTTTGATGAAAATCATATGGAAAAGGAGGATTCTTAAATCGTACTTGAAAGTAGTTCACTTGTGGTCGATAAAACCCTAACTCATACTTCTATATTTTGAGTACGGAGTAAGTAAACATTTGGCGTTTCAAATCGAAGAGGTATCATGTTTTGGAATGGTAAAACGGTCATAGTATTTGCCGAACGAAAATATACAAATTCAAATAGAAACTTAGTCCTTGAGCGAAAATTTGGGCAGCACGCCCTTTGTGTTTACCTAATTTTCCAGCCATTTTGGCTTCATTATTTTTCTCATTCAAGCCCAAGTTTATACACAACACAAATGCATTTCAATAGCCGTTCCATAGGCTCAAAACAATACAAGGACATAAACCAACTCATAACAAATGCGGAAATGAAGTTTACAAAAACACAGATTTGATAGGGTTTGCGGAATGGGCACATCCGAGGCTATGCTTATCAGATTGAGGTGAAACTTATACCATTTCGAAGCTAAGACAGGGGGCTACAAGACTGAAGAAGGTCACTCAGTCCAGTTTGTAGTGCAACTAGGTCAAAAGATCAGTATACCAAACCAGCACCGTCAAAACAGGTTTACAAACCGCATTCTGGCTGAAATATCATAAGTCAGGCTCCCTAAGTCCAAATCAAGTGATTCCAAAGCCATTTAAAAGCTAAGATACAAGGATACATTTCTTAAGAAGGCGTCAAGAACCAAATCAGAAGTATTCCCAACCAAATTAACCAATTACAGAAGCAATTATCAAGTTCGGGTAGAAACAGGGCAGCAGGGGTATTTCAGTCTTTTCACAGGCTACGTTGCTCCGATTGAGCTGAAATTTCGAAGGAAACTATAAAATACCATTTTATACAACTTTCATGTTTTATTCCAAGCCTAATTCGGCCTCTAACATGGTGTAATAAAACCGGACAGAATAGAGCTGAAATTTTCCAGAAATCTGGAAATTTTGGTTTTCAATTGAACTTTCTTCCTTTCCTTGTTCCAATCACTACCAAAGCCCCTTATATAATCTTATATACAACATATACTAACCATACAACAAGTTTAGGCAGAAAATCATCAAACCCTAACTTGCATATATCATCCAAAATCATCACAACAACTTGTATAACTTGTAGTCTAATCAAAACATGAGCTAGATAACATCTTAAACCAAAAATTAAAAGAACAAGAACCATGATCAGATCTTATACCTCATGTAGACACCAAATTTTGAATAATTTGTATGTGGCATCTATTGCATGATTTTGGTTGTTTTAGATTGTTTGCATTCTAGTTCGTTATTGTTTGTTTCTCATTTTTAGTGGTTATTTTATTTTAGTTCATTTTTGGCCTTTTAGTTGATCTATTTCATTTGTCATTTATTCTTGTTTGTTTTTTTAGTTTTATTTACTTTTAGTCTTAGTTTTTAAATTTTAAGATTAGCATGGAGTTGCTAGAGAGAAAAAGCAAAAACATTCAAAAAATAGGTTTTTAGTTTTCTTGGAAAAAACAATGGAAAAGAAAGAAAAAAGAAAAATTTGTTCACAAAAATATGTTTATTTCTTTACATTCAACCTTTTTGCACTTTAGTTATTTTTATTAAGTTATTTTGAAAAAAGAGGAAAAAATGAAAAATATGAAAAATGAAAAATGGAACAAAAAGATGGAAAATGGCCATTTTTGTTGTTTTTAGTTGTTTAGTTTTTAAATTATTTTCATTATTATTATTATTATTATTACCTGGTTTTTGGCAATTTGTTATTATTATTATTATTTATATTTTATCATTTCTGTATTTATTAAGTTGAAAGTTAAAAAAAAATAAATAAAAAAATAAAAAAATAAAAAAAGAGAAACGCGACTTGCAAGCTGCATTTTTGCAGCTTGCAAGGGAGGACTTCGGGCAGCCCCTTGGGCTGTAAATATAGAAGAGTGCTAAGGGTTTTAGGGGAGGCTCCCATATAAATAGCAATAGGATGGACAGCCGCAAAGGGAGAGAGGAGTTTTTCGGTGAGCAAGTGAGGGAGCGGACAGAGAGCAAAGGTGAGGCGGCAATCTGAGAAGTGAGAAAAATCTGAGAAGGCCAAGAAATAGGGGAGAGCTTCATGGGGTTTTGTTCACAGTCGAAGGGGGGATAGGATCGAAAAGAAAAAGAAAAACAGAGGAGGAAGTTTGGTCACGAGGGCTGAGAGTCTGTGACGGAGGTTTGCGAAAAGAGAGAGGCCGAAGGGGATAGCAGGTAGCGACTGAGAAAAAGAAAAACCCAGAAAGGGCGAGAGGGGGTGGAAGAATAAGGTGACGGCTGAAGTGACCAGAGCTAGAAAAGAAAGAGAGCGAAGGGGAGGTAACGAGTGGAGGAAAAACTCAGCACCTCCATTGTTGATTGCTGTCATCTTCGCACGAGTTTTTTTTTACCGCCGGTCATCCATTGAAGGTCCTTCCAAGTTGTTTTTTTTTTTTTTGCTATCTAGGTATGTTGATGCTTACTTCTTTTCTCTTTCTGTTTGATTGATTTTCATTACGCTGCCATGCTGGTGTTTGATAGTCTCTAAAAAATGGATTCAAAGCTCCCTGCATAGTTTATCTGATGAGCCCGTACAGCAGTTAATGTCGTACGTCTGACAGACAAAAATCAAGAAAAATGACAGTAAATTTATGTTTTAATGTCGCATTCGTTACTTGTGTTAGTGATTCATGTTTCGGTTAGACTCTCTGCAAACAAGAAGGAACCTTTTTGCATTTTTTCTTATCTTTCATTCTTTGGGTTGCTGAATATCGCATGTGGAGTGATATTGTGTCTGTTGTTTGAGCGAAAGACTTGGATTTTCTTCAATCTGATGAGCTAGAGGCTGTATCTTTGGGCCTGGCTTGTGTAATCTGGATTTGTTAGCATTTTTGATTTCTTGTGAAGGATGTGCTGCAACAAGTGTCTCGGCTCGTTGCAGCATTGTTTCCTTTCTTTGGTTGTCAAAGCTGCGGTTTAGTTGATATGTTTGATTTGGTTTGAATGCTGCTAGCTTCTTGCGGTTTCCCTTGCATGTTGGATGGTTTGTCTGCTCTTACCATTGGGTTTCTAAAATCTGTTTTTACCCAAGAGCATGAAGAACGTGTGGTTGTTTCACTTCCATTTAGCTCACCTGCCGTGTTATGTTGTTTCAATAATTTGTTAAGAAGATTGCATCTCTTTGATTGATTTTTGTTGTTCATTTGGGCATTAAAACTTTGTGTTTGGCTGCTTGAATCAAAGGTTGATGTTTGGTTGAGGTCTTATATCTATATTTTCTGGTTAAAGAGACCTGGAAGAATATGGCAGCAGAAATGGTAAAAAGCAAAGGGATTTCGTTCGGCCAAAATGTTTTGTTGCAGAATGTCTTATACGTTGTTTGCATGAGAATGACTTCCAAAAATTATACTTTAACCCCCCAAATCCCCTCTTGATTTACTAAGGCCCAATTACATTCAAATTTCTTGCAATTAGATCCTAGGATAGTTGCAATAGGAACCGTGGCTTGACTTTTTCTTTGCTATTCGACCTTTTAAAGTTCCTTAAATGTTTTGATTGGGCTTGCATGGTTGGTTAATTTTCGCAATTGGATCTCTTTTGTGTGATTGTGCCTTGATATGTTTTTTCATGTGAATTGGGGACAATGTTAATAGATTTCTAGGATCAAATCATGAAAGTTTGGTAACTTGGAAGCATTGGTGGTCTTGATTTTGTTTGTTTTAAATTTTGCTTAGCTAATCTTGTTTCTAAAACTTTAATAATTTTCCATTTCTTCCTTTCGTGATTTTTTTTGCACTTGATTGCGATAGATTCCACCTTCAGCATTTCAATTTAGCACTCCAATTTAGATTTTTGAGACTTTTTATTTGAGACCGAGTTTTGCTTGCACATGCATGGTCTATTCCATATTTAATTTTCGTTTCATGCTTAATTTCCATTTGTTTGTGTTTAATGGTTATTTTATGTGATTATTTGATAATTTAAGTGGTACCTTGACCTGTTTATTATTTTGGAGGGTAAATTAGTAATTTCACTACGTTGGGGCCCAATTTCAAGGGAGGTACACTCTACCCTTTTATTTGCATTTCATTTGCCCCTACGTGCTCCTACGTGTTATGTGAATATGCATGCCTACTCCGCTTTCCTTACCTTCTTGCGTGCATTTACTTGCTTTTACTTTTATTTAAGTTTTATGGGGTATGTGTACACCTCTTGGCTTGTAATAGATAGGGCTCGGAGAGCATCTTGTCCATTTCCCCTTTCCCTTTATGCTTTTATGGGGTATGTGTACACCTCTTGGCTTGTAATAGATAGTGCTCGGAGAGCATCTGGTCCATTTCCCCTTCCCCTTGGTTGCTTGTTTTTGTTGTTACATGTTAAATTGCTTTAGTAGGCTCTTGCATCTAGTCGAGCATGCTAAGTGCTACGTGCTACGTGTTTACGAGCGTTTTGGCATGTCTACTTGCTTTCGTAACCATGAATGAATGGAATGGATGAATGTACGTCACCACACTAGCCTAATGCTAGTTGTGGCTTTTTTTTATTATTAGGAATTCATAGAAAGGGCTAGTCCAACGCTAGACCCAATAGGATTTTTCCTTTGGTTTTTCATTAATGCATTATTTGCCTGTTCACTACATATCACGCATTTTCCTTAGTTTTATCATTTGGCATGATCCTCGAACCCCTTTCCCCTCATTTTAGGTTTTGCATCCCATACTAGCTATAGGGTTCATTTTGCTTGAGTGTCCCCTTCCGATAAGGGAAACGAGCGAGTGTGGCTACTCGATAGCCTTAGCACGCTAGTTTCGCCTTCTAATCAAAGGGAAAATCAAGTCACGATTTAGGTCTCCCCGTACCCAATATGCATGAATTCCCTAGGCTCATGCATTCTCAATCCACTCTATCATTACACTTTCACTTTTGTCTCGTTTGCACACATGTACCTTTTTATCACTTTCACTTGCACACGAACACTTTTTTATCTTCACTTGCACACGAACACTTTTATCTTCACTTGCACACGAACACTTTTATCTTCACTCGCACACGAGTACTTTCATCTTCATTTGCACACCGACACTTTCGCACTTTTCTTTAAATTGCATACATGCATTTTTGCCCACTTGCACTTGGAGTATATATTTGCATTCAAAGACATTTGCACACTTCCACTCACACTATTGTTTTTATTACTTTTTCACACAAACTCACATTTTTCATGGCATGCATTCATTCACTCATCTTTCACATCATTTAGGTTTAGACGTGACCTCTCCAAAAAGATCATTGTTGGGCTTCACAATTAATGTGATTGGCACCACTCAACCTTTGAAGAGAAATTTCCCCCATGTCCCCCTAGGTCTAGGTTTTTGCATTCATATAGACATATCCAATACGCGATACATACCTTGGGTAGAAAAATTAGGAAAAATTGGTTTAAGTCATGCAACTAGCCTTGGCTAGGTCGAAGGGGTGCCTTGGATTTTTATCCTTGCCTTCCCCTTCGTCAAATGTGACCCCCGATCCCTCTTTTGGTTACGTAGACCCAAAAGTTCTCTAAAAGGGTTTTTTTTTTATTACTTTTCAAAAACAAAAAATCATTTTTTGGGTGACTTGGTACACCCTAACTCTATACCAAGTGGCGACTCCATTTTTATTAAACAAACCCTTTTTTGAACTTCACTTGGCCAAATCGTCGCATTCCTAAGTCCCATGGCCTTTCGTCGTTTTCACTTTCACACGTTCACATTTCATACACACACCACATCTCACACATTCACAACACCCAATCGAAAAGTGGGGCGCGACAGTTGGCGACTCCACTGGGGATTTCCTAAGTGGGTCCAAGCATTTGATTTGACCATTCTTTTCCCTTTTCTACCCTTTTTATGTATAGCATTTGGATATTAGGGTTGCATTTTTCTATTTTTAGGACTTTTGGCCTTGCACGCGTATCAAACTACTCCTTCACTCACGTATGTATGATTGGTTGTTTGGATGAATATTTTATTTGTTTTATTCCGCGCTCGCATTGCATTTGGGGGGGTGTGTCACCTTAGAGCCTCGCGTTGGTTCTTGATCTCTCCCCTCCAAACGAGCACTAGCATACGCACATACGCTTTAATTATTTTTACCCCTCATTTATTTTTCTTTTAGTGGCTTGTCACGCCACTCCACCTTATTAGGATTTTAGGCGACCCACTTGGACATGTGATCGTATCACGACGTGTGCGTAGCATGATCCAAGGGGTCACTCGATCTTCCGCTTTAAACTTTAGGTTGATGACCTATTAGTTTTTAGTCGAAGGTTGAGGTTTTTTTTTAGATTCGCCCAGACGGGTAGCCGTAACACGACGTGTGCGTAGCAACGTCTGGGGAATCGCTCGAGCCACCGACAAGGAACCTTGGGAGTGATGACCCTTGGTTTCCAAGTCTGAAGGCTTGGGGACCTGAGCTTGTCGAGTCTAGATGCATTAGTGAACCCCAGCCTCATGCATCCATTTTAGAATTGCCTAGGGTAGAGTCGACCTTACCCTATTAGGGACACCATGCACGGGGGGAGGGATCCCACCCTCTTTCCTTATTTCTTTGTTGCTTTTGTATCATCTAATTGTCCAACGTGTTATGTGATTATGTGTTGAACTAACGTTTTCTTGTTTCTTATCCTTTGCATTCACAAACGTTAGGAAATAAGAGGTCTGGCATGATCCTCTTTTAGGACCTACCCTTATAGATAGGACCATTGCACGTATATTTCATTCGTAAATTAATAACAGCATACCATTTTAGGCTTACCCTGGCGTAATAAAGGGTCCCTTAGGTCATGTTTCATTTCGGATTGCATATTTTACTGCTTTAATAAAATGGCATCATGCACAAACCATAGAAAGGGAATGCCACGTAGGGAATCCCGTGTTTAAGAATAAGCCACCTTGTGTCTCGGATACTTAATCCAGTGAGACTTGCACGTTTACATTTTATACCATCCAAAGGGGTAGTACACAAGGTAAGGTAGGATCCGATCATTTTCATAGAGTGATCTTTGGAATATGAGCATCTAATAATCACTTTTTGGCCATTTTATCAAAAATTGGTAAAAATCCCTTGTGTGAAGGACATTAATTTGAAGAAATTCACAAATGATTCCTCCTATTGAGACGATAAATAAATTGAGGCCAAAATTTGATTTTTAGAAGGTCATAGACTAATGCACCTTAATAATTTTGAAATAACCAATGGCCGGACAATTCAACCAATCCACTTTGCCAATTCATTCAATCAATCATCAATTCATTTGACCAATTTACCCTTTTTAGGGTCACCTGGTCGATTTTTGAATAAATCATCAATTCATTTGACCAACTTACCCTTTTTAGGGTCACTTGGTCGATTTTTGAATAAATCACTAATTCAATTTCATTCATTTGGCCAATTTACCCTTTTTTTAGAGCAACCGAGCCGATTTTGAATAAATCAAGTTTCGTTCAATCTATTTGATCAATTTACCCTTTTTAGGGTGATCTGATTAATCTTGGATAAATTAAATTTCATTCAATTCATTTGACCTGTTTCCCTTTTTAGGGTAATCCGGTCGATTTTTAATAAATTGTCAATTTCATTTGAGCAAGTAGGGTTTCAGTGTCGAATTTCAAAATGGAAAACCTAGTCGATTTTGAGGAAAAATCCATTGCATCCAGCCATTTGATCAGTTGGAGTTTTGACCCGTGCTTCACTAAGAAAAGTTGTCAAAACGAATTCCAATCTCTTCGATAGGAAGTTCGTTAAGGTCAAACCCGTGCGTTGTTGCAAATTCTTGTATTGATCAAAAGTGATCAGTCCATTCGGACGTTGATCTCACTTTGACAAGTGTCTCTCGTCACTCCAATTGACCAAGTTTTTTTTAAAAAAAAATCATTTTTCACTCAATGAGTTGATCAGATCCATCAGGTATGGTATCGTGCCTACCTCAGAGGATTGCATCATTTTAGGCCTACCCTTGGCACAAAAAGGGTTCCCCCATAGGACATGCATCCGAATTTTTTGGATATTTACTAACTCTTGCCTTTTTCTTTTCCTTTTCTTTATTTTTACTCGAATAGCTAAGCAAGGGCTAAATCTAAAGACAATCTTTCAAAATTCTCAGGTAATATTCAAACATAGCTTCTCGTCGAAGCCCCATCATAACGCGATCCCGTAGTCGAGCCCAGAGGAGTCGTGTAAACATGAGTTCACAACCGGAACAGTCGGATAGGTCTGCTACTACAGCTCAACCTGAGACTGCAAGTTTGGGGGTCCAACTGACCGAGATGCTTACGAAGTTTGGTGAAATGGCAACTGAAATGGCCGTCCAAAAGAAAATAATCGATGAGCTTATCAGTAGTGGAGTTCAACCTGAGCCTGAACCCGACAGTCAGCCGGAGCCAGAATCGTTTGGCATAGCCACGACCCAAACTACTTTTACTCCACCCTTCATTATTCCACCCGAAGGAACTTTCACCTATCCCACCATACATTTGCCATACACTTGCCCTCCTGATCCTTCATTCTTCCCTACTTACATGCAAGGCCCACAGCCCCAAATCACTTCGAATATACCTCCTAAGCCGCATACCTTTTATCACTCTGTTGCTGAGCCATTCCTACCAGACCATATTGTTCAAACCAAGGCAGAAATTGGGGAATCTTCCGCTCCCGTTGATATAAAGCTTTTCAAACGCCTGGACCGTTTCGATGAGTTTATAAAGAAAAGTCAGGGGTTGAACAAACAAGGAGTCTTGGATTACGATGAGCTTTGCCTTTTCCCGAATGTGCAATTGCCTGAGGGGTTTAAAACCCCAAAATTCAACAAGTATGATGGGACGGGCAATCCTAAGACACACCTCCGATTGTTCGCCAACAAGTTGGGTAGGCCAACAGATGATGAAAATCTGCCTTTGAGGCTATTCCCAGAAAGTCTGGAAGGGGATGCACTCGACTGGTATTCCAAGCTGAAACCCGAAGAAGCGAAAACCTGGATTGATTTGTCCAAGGCTTTTGTGAGGCAATACGAGTATAACTGCGAGCTGGCTCCGACACGAACCACGTTGGAAGGAACAAAAAGAAAATCTTCTGAGGACCATAAGACTTATGCCAAGAGGTGGAGGAAAATAGCTGCAAAAGTCGAGCCACCGATGACTGAAGACGAAATCATACGAACTTTCATTAAGGCACATGATCCGCCATACTTTGAGGAAATTTTTCGCATGACTGGATGCTCATTTGCTGCTATTGTCAATAAACTGGAAGAATATGATGACTTCGTGAAGGCTGGAAAGATTGTTAATGTGTCTGCCCTGAAAACTCAAGTGGAAGTTTTGCAAAGTCAAAGTAGTAATGGGAAGAAGCAACAATTCAAAAAGCAAGAGGGGGAAACTGCTTTTGTCTGGGATCAAAACCCTACCCCAAAACCCAGATTTCGACAATACCCTACCTACTCCAACCCTTACCCCCATTATCCAAACTCTCATCCTGTTTATCACGCCAATATCCACCACCCTCGACCTCGCCCAAGCTATCCTAATCCACCTGTAGTCCCTTTTCAAATAACTCAACCTAATTTTCAACAAATACGACCCCGACCCCCTTACAATCAACAACTTCCTCCACCAAATGGACTCACCTACAACTACCCTCAACCCACTGAACCTCAAAGGCAAAATCGCCATCGCATTTTTACTAATCTTGGCAGGCCTCTGGACCAATTGTATGAACAATTAAAAGCCGCTGGTAAAATCGACGTCATTCCCCCTCCGCCTTACCCTCATGGCATCCCTGGCGGATACAATCCACAGTACACTTGCGCTTATCATTCAGAAGCACCTGGCCATTCAACCGCCAATTGCAAAGTACTTAGGCACCAGATCCAAGACATGATCGAGGCTGGAGAAATAGTGCTAAGAGGAAAGGGTGGACAAGGACCAAGTGTAAGCACAAACCCCTTTCCCAAACATGAAGACACTTTAGAGGCATCCACCTCCAGTGACGAAATCTGAGAATCTTGAAGGCACGTTGTAATTATGGTTGGCCGAGTATTTTCCCTCTCG
This sequence comes from Coffea eugenioides, assembly GCF_003713205.1. Classification (NCBI taxonomy): domain Eukaryota; kingdom Viridiplantae; phylum Streptophyta; class Magnoliopsida; order Gentianales; family Rubiaceae; genus Coffea; species Coffea eugenioides. The sequence continues at coordinate 10,181,321 of NC_040039.1, forward strand.
AGGGGAATTTTGGTAAATCTAGGGGTTGTTATTTACTAAATTTCACAAAAGCTGTTTTTTGCATATGTGAATAGTTTAATGAAAGCATCTTTTGCAATTGAGTTTATCTTGTTTCCACTTTGATTTGGAGTTGCATGAAATGCATAATTTGCTTGATTTGATTATTGTCTTGATTCTTTTAAATTCTTTTAAGATGGCCAAAGTTGAAATTATTTGACCCTCTGAATATCACTGTTCTGGAATTCGATGAAGCCGCACATTGAAAATCCCTTCATTTAAAAATCCCTGCATTAAAACTCCCTTCCTTGAAAAACCTTCATTGAAAATCCCTTCATACAGAAATCCCTTATAAAACTTGCTTCATTGAAATCCCTCCATTGAAAATCCATCCCTTGGAAAAACCTTCATGGAAAAGGCCAAGATCCCTTCATTGATAAAAATTCCTCCCCTGCCAAGCTCGAAGCTGATTGGTCAGAGTAGGGTTACCAATGATTGATGAAAAACAGCTGAATGTCATAAGCATGACCTATGTCCGCCACCGATCTTCTGAAAAGGAAACAAAGTGCTAAAGCGATGAAAGACGAAGTCGAAGGCAAATTTGCTTCAAATTGACAAAGCTTATTGGGTGTTCAAAGGAGAAATGGATGGACAGACATTCCCTCAACCTATCAACTCGGACATGTGTAAGATGTTCTTTATTTGATTATGCAAATTTCTTTTTGGAAATCGCGCAAGGGTCGAGGCACAAGTCAGGCCATCTTCCTTTCCAATCAAAACATTTCATCCCTAGTCATCCCCTTTGAGCTATCAGAACAATAATTTTCGTTTGGCAACCCCTGAGAACTGCAAACCCCACACTGGGGCAAATTCATTTTGAAAATGATCAGAAAGGAAAGAAAAACCCCACACTGGGGCAAATTTATCTTTGGAAAAGAGATGAAAAGGAAAAAGAACCCCACACAGGGGCAAATTTAGTTTTTAGAAAAATGCAAAAGTAAGAAGAATGCAATGAAGAAAATGCAACGAAAAAAATCCAATCAAACTGGGGCAAAATTTTCCTCAGTTTCGTTCAAAATTGGAAATAATTTCAAAATGATGCAATCTCAGGCTATTTCACACCCCTCTCATCAAAATTTGCTTTCAAGCCTCAACTTTTTTCAAACACCCCACCTGACTTCATTTCAAAAGCCCAAAGTCCTGGCTTTCGTCACTTGCTGCATTTCTATTGGGAAATTTGCTAATCAGCTGGCAAGTGATGTCCATAATGCCTTCGCCTAATCTTACCAGGGAAGCGCATTTTACTGATGTCAGCAATCTTCAGTTCATACTCCTGAGTCGATTATGGTTGAGTTTTTTCCATTGTTCCTTAGGTGAAAACCCGAAAGGGCACCTCGAAAAAAAAGAAAAGAAAAAAAAAAGAGAGAAAAACAAAAACAAAAACAAAAACAAAAGAAAAGGGGTGGGGGCAACCTTGGTGAAAACCCAAAAGGGCGCCAAGGTGAGTTTTGTAAGCACGAAGAGGAATAGCTGGTGACTTGGTTCGTTTGGATCTCCCTTCATTTGGAATACTTCTGCCAGTGTTGAATTCCAGAACAAAGATATCCAGGGGATTAAACGTGACGTCTGTGGGCCGAAAATTGTGTCATTTTGTAAATTAAATATTCTTTCGTAAGTACATTTTTAGGAAACTCATTTCTTCCAAAGCGCCTGCATTTATGGCATTATGTAGGCACAGATGGTTATGTTTTGCATTCTCGTGCATATTCATCCCTTCATAGCATGTGAATTTTTATTGCATACCTCATTTTATTTTAACTTCTTGAATTTTGGTAAATAACAATCCCCGGAGTTTATTTCAAAGGAATGCTTGGATTCAGTCGTCCTTTGGAAACGGTTGAGATTCAGCAAAGCCAGCCACGCAGCCTTCACAGTATGGCAAAACACATGCCTGGTCAGTTTGAGAATTCGGAAAAGTTTTGGAATGAGAAATCTAACTCAATCAGATGCCGCAGCCAAAATTGGCGAAAATGGAAGGAAAAGGAGAAAAACTCATGTTTACACGATCCTCAAAGGCGAACGGATCAAATGATGAGGACAATTTCTTTGTATTTTCTCTTTTGCAGAAAAGTTCCATGCATGGATAAAAGCAATTACACCTCGCACTGAAGTCGGTATCAAAAGGTGTTCTCCAAATGAGTAAAGGTGTACTGAAATACGTCGCAAGCCAGTTTGATCAAATGGTGCAACAACATGGCAAAGCAGAATCAACTATTGGTTCAAAGGCAAAACCTAATTCCTACTGGGGCAAAAATTTGGTTGGTTTTTAGGTGAGTATACGGAGTATCCCGTCTTACATTTCTCGTACTTTGCCACTAAACATGGGTTAGTCCCACTAGTGTGCATTTTGTTTTCTTTGCCGCTAAACATGGGTCAGTCCCACTAGCGCGCGTTTCATTCTCATTGCCGTTAAACATGGGTCAGTCCCACTAACGTGCATTTTATGTTCCATTGCCACTAAACATGGGTTAGTCCCACTAGTGTGCATTTTGTTTTCTTTGCCGCTAAACATGGGTCAGTCCCACTAGCGCGCGTTTCATTCTCATTGCCGTTAAACATGGGTCAGTCCCACTAACGTGCATTTTATGTTCCATTGCCACTAAACATGGGTTAGTCCCACTAGTGTGCATTTTGTTTTCTTTGCCGCTAAACATGGGTCAGTCCCACTAGCGCGCGTTTCATTCTCATTGCCGTTAAACATGGGTCAGTCCCACTAACGTGCATTTTATGTTCCATTGCCACTAAACATGGGTTAGTCCCACTAGTGTGCATTTTGTTTTCTTTGCCGCTAAACATGGGTCAGTCCCACTAGCGCGCGTTTCATTCTCATTGCCGTTAAACATGGGTCAGTCCCACTAACGTGCATTTTATGTTCCATTGCCACTAAACATGGGTTAGTCCCACTAGTGTGCATTTTGTTTTCTTTGCCGCTAAACATGGGTCAGTCCCACTAGCGCGCGTTTCATTCTCATTGCCGTTAAACATGGGTCAGTCCCACTAACGTGCATTTTATGTTCCATTGCCACTAAACATGGGTTAGTCCCACTAGTGTGCATTTTGTTTTCTTCGCCGCTAAACATGGGTCAGTCCCACTAGCGCGCGTTTCATTCTCATTGCCGTTAAACATGGGTCAGTCCCACTAATGTGCATTTTGTTTTCTTCGCCGCTAAACATGGGTCAGTCCCACTAGCGCGCGTTTCATTCTCATTGCCGTTAAACATGGGTCAGTCCCACTAACGTGCATTTCATATTCCGTTGCCGCTAAACATGGGTTAGTCCCACTAGCGTGCATTTCATTTTTACAGCCACTGGAGCATGAGGTGAGTCCCGCCAGCGAGCATTTCACTTACATCGCTACTGGAACGTGGGTCTGTCCCAATTTTAAATTTCTGTCCGGGTCTATCCCGTGGGTCTATCCCAATTTTAAATTTCTGTTCGGGTCAGTCCCGTTTAAATTCCTATTCGGGTCAGTCCCATTTTAAATTCTTTGTTCGGGCCAGTCCTGTCTTTAAATTTTGTTCGGGTCAATCCCGCTTTAGATTTCCTGTCCAAGTCAATTCCATGTTAAGTTCTGTCAAAAAGGGGTCGATCCCCATTTCTAAAACGTCCACCGTTCGTGATGTTCGCCACCAAATAAAGCAGGTAGGTATTTGGTGTCTACTTCTTTGTCTCAAGTTTTTCCAAAACTCAGACAAAGAGGGGCAAACTGTAGACACCAAATTTTGAATAATTTGTATGTGGCATCTATTGCATGATTTTGGTTGTTTTAGATTGTTTGCATTCTAGTTCGTTATTGTTTGTTTCTCATTTTTAGTGGTTATTTTATTTTAGTTCATTTTTGGCCCTTTTAGTTGATCTATTTCATTTGTCATTTATTCTTGTTTGTTTTTTTAGTTTTATTTACTTTTAGTCTTAGTTTTTAAATTTTAAGATTAGCATGGAGTTGCTAGAGAGAAAAAGCAAAAACATTCAAAAAATAGGTTTTTAGTTTTCTTGGAAAAAACAATGGAAAAGAAAGAAAAAAGAAAAATTTGTTCACAAAAATATGTTTATTTCTTTACATTCAACCTTTTTGCACTTTAGTTATTTTTATTAAGTTATTTTGAAAAAAGAGGAAAAAATGAAAAATATGAAAAATGAAAAATGGAACAAAAAAGATGGAAAATGGCCATTTTTGTTGTTTTTAGTTGTTTAGTTTTTAAATTATTTTCTTTATTATTATTATTATTATTACCTGGTTTTTGGCAATTTGTTATTATTATTATTATTTATATTTTATCATTTCTGTATTTATTAAGTTGAAAGTTAAAAAAAAAAAAAAAAAAAAAAAAAAGAGAAACGCGACTTGCAAGCTGCGTTTTTGCAGCTTGCAAGGGAGGACTTCGGGCAGCCCCTTGGGCTGTAAATATAGAAGAGTGCTAAGGGTTTTAGGAGGGGGGTTCCTGGTATAAATAGCAAGAAAGGAGGCAGCCGCAAAGGAGAGAACCAACGGGGATAGAAAAACAGCAAAGGGAAAAAGAAACGAGAGAGGATAGAGAGCCGGAAAACGAAAAGAAACAGAGGTGACGGCCAGGTCTTTGGGTAAGAAAGAGATGGAGTGAGAGAGAGGGCTACGGGCTGGGATTCTGGAAAAGAGAAAGCTTGTGAATAAGTTTCTGAAGCTTGAGGAAAAATGAGAGCTTGAGAGTTTTCCACGGCTGAAGAAAGCAAGAAAGGATGGCTGCTAGCAAAAAAGAGAAAAATTCATCACTCGGCTGACGAACCAGCTTGATTTCGTGACCAATTTCTGAAAAGCTCTTAGCTTTATGGAAGAACTCTTGATTTCTGCACCATCTTGGCAAGTAAAACCAGAACTTCATTTAGGAATCTCCCTAAAGCAACATCCATAGCCCTCCCAAATCAGGACCCAAAGTTCATCATCGCCGAATTTTTGCGGCAAAGTTCCTTTTGCTTCATTTCAAGAGTCAGCACGCCATTTCTTGGAGATTTCACATTGGTTCGATGCCACAAACATTCTGAGGTAACCCTTGCTTCTCCCTTTCTTTCTTTAACACTGTTTCCATGAGAATCCAAATCCAAAAGGCATGAATCCTGTGGCGTTTTTGCGGCTGGTTTAGTTCCTTGATTTTTCATCATGATTTGCTGTCTTGATGTTTCCCCGGTTGCTGTTTTTGTGTTGGTGCAATTCTAATGTTAGGTTTTGGTGTTAAATGGAGTAAATTGCAAGCTTTCTTTAGCTTAGAGGTTGGTTGGCATGATTTAAATGTTTGATAAAGGAACCCAGAAACTTGTGAATGAATCCGGAGTTTAGAGCTTTTTCTTTTCTTTCTCTGTTTGTCTTAATTTTCGTTTGCTTTTCATGTTTTGCAAACTGGTTTTTAGTGGCTTAATATTGCTCACAAGGATTAGAAAGGGTTTGATGTTTGATGGTTTGAGTGATGTGATTGAAAACTTTCTTGTGCTCCTGGTAAAATCCCCACTGGTTTTATCAGATGCAAAATGCATTTCCGTTTGTCCTCATTTTTCTCTTTGCTTGGGTTTTCAATGTTTGTTTGATGTTAGGATGTTCATTAATTGTTGATGAGATGATTACTGATGGATTTTAGTTGCTGATCTCGTTGTTTCTTTTGGGTTTGAGGATTGATATTGGCTGCCTAAGGATTGTTGTATGCTTAAGCCCATAGGAAGCTTTGGCCGAAACCAGCAAAAAGAAAAATGAAGAAAAACTGCTTCAGCCTTCGGGCATGCATGAAATAATTGCTATAAACTGCAATTTGATCCCCCAAGTTCCCTTCTTCTTCACTATGGCCCAGTCAATTGAATGATTTCATCAATTTAATCCTTAGTAGTTTTAATTTTTGCAATTCATTGCTTGTTTGTTTCAATTGACTACCATGCTTCGTTTCAATTGCACTTAATTCATGATTTTAGGGGCTTTATGACCAAGTGAGCTTGTGATTGCTTATTTCCTTTAATTTTTCCCAAATAAATTGGTACCTTGACCCTCTTATTATTTTGGAGGGTACATTAGTAACTCTACTACGTTAGAGCTCCAACTCAAGGGAGGTACCACTTCTTTTATCCCTTTTTGTCTCTCCTATGTGACCTTATGTGTTATGTGAATATGCCTGTCTACTTCGCTTTCCTTACCTCCTTGCATGCATTTACTTACTTTTTACTTTTATTTAAGTTTTATGGGGTATGTGTACACCTCTTGGCTTGTAATAGATAGGGCTCGGAGAGCATCTGGTCCATTTCCCCTTCCCCTTTATGCTTTTATGGGGTATGTGTACACCTCTTGGCTTGTAATAGATAGGGCTCGGAGAGCATCTGGTCCACTTCCCCTTCCCCTTGGTGGCTTGCTTTTGTTGCTACATGTTTAATTGCTTTATTAGGCTCTTGCATCTAGTCGAGCATGCTAAGTGTTACGTGTTACGTGTTTACGAGTGTTTTGGCATGTCTACTTGCTTTCATAACCATGAATGAATGGAATGGATGAATGTACGTCACCACACTAGTCCAATGCTAGTCGTGGCTCATTATTTCATTAGGAATTCATAGAAAGGGCTAGCCCAACGCTAGACCCAATAGGATTTTTCCTTTGTTTTTCATTAATGCATTATTTGCCTGTTCACTACATATCATGCATCTTCCCTTAGTTTTATCATCTGGCATGCTCCTCGAACCTCTTTTCCCCTCATTTTAGGATTTTTTGCATCTCATACTAGTTATAGGGTTCATTTGCTTGAAAGTCCCCTTAAATATGGGATATAGACGAGTGTGGCTTTTCCTAAAGCCTTAGCACGCTTGTATCCTCTCTATAAAAGGGCAAATTGAGTCACGATTTAGGTCTCCCCGTACCCAATATGCATGAATTCCCTAGGCTCATGCATTCCCAATCCACTCTATCATCACACTTTCACTTTTGTCTCATTTGCACACATGCACCTTTTTATCACTTTCACTTGCACACGAACACTTTTATCTTCACTTGCACACGAACACTTTTATCCTCACTCGCACACGAGTACTTTCATCTTCATTTGCACACCGACACTTTCACACTTTTCTCTAAATTGCATACATGCATTTTGCCCACTAGCACTTGGAGTATATTTTATACATTCAAGGACATTTTCTTTGCACACTTCCCCTCACACTATTGTTTTTATTACTTTTTTACACAAACGCACATTTTTCATGGCATGCATTCATCCACTCATTTTTCACGTCATTTAGGTTTAGGTGTGACCTCTCCAAAAGGATCATTGTTGGGCTTCACAATTAATGTGATTGGCATCACTCAACCTTTGAAGAGAAATTTCCCCCATGTCCCCCTAGGTCTAGGTTTTTGCATTCATATAGACATATCCAATACGCGATACATACCTTGGGTAGAAAAATTAGGAAAAATTGGTTTAAGTCACGCAACTAGCCTTGGCTAGGTCGAAGGGGTGCCTTGGATTTTTATCCTTGCCTTCCCCTTCGTCAAATGTGACCCCCGATCCCTCTTTTGGTTACGTAGACCCAAAAGTTCTCTAAAAAGGTTTATTTACTTTTTTCAGTCAAAAACAAAAAACCATTTTTTGGGTGACTTGGTACACCCTAACTCGATACCAAGTGGCGACTCCATTTTCATTAAAAAAACCCTTTTTGAACTTCACTTGGCCAAATCGTCGCATTCTTAAGTCCCATGGCCTTTTACTTTTCATTTTGCACACGTTCACACACACACTACACACTCACATCTCACACCACTACCCACACAACACATCACAACACACTCATTCAAAAAGTGGGGCGCGACACGGGTATTTGACCTTGTTGATCCACTAGTCTTGCCAGGATATCCGTCATTTGTTGCATTGCCGTTGCCATTTGGTCTCCAGTCGCAGCTCTTGATCCCTGCCCTTGCTCGGCTGACGTTTCCCTTTCTCCTCTTGATTCCGGGGTCCGCTCAGTTCCCCGGCCTCGACCACGTCCACGACTACGTCTTCCGTCCATAAATATGTGTTTCCCTCTCTCTTTTCTTTTCTTTTTCCCCAAAAGGTAATTTTAGTGAATAATCACAGTAAATTGACTAAGCACCAATTCCAGCATACCAAATACACAAGTAAACATATACGCACATAACACGTCATATCAAGGAGGCAGATAATCAAATACACAAATACATATCAAGTTTGACAGATAATCATATACACGAATTCACATGCTAACGTCATGTAGTAGCCATATATGGGTGCTTTAAAAGAAAAGGGATACGTTGTTCCACACCCTGTTAACCCCGTCCGGTCTCTCACGTCACTTTCTATCCAACTAGATGTCCATTGGCCTATTGAAATCATTGTAGCCAAACAAAACCTGTTCATTTTCCAAAATACGAATCTCAAATACTGAGCATCGCCTCAACGCTAAAGTACTCGGGCACGAGAATTCGAAATAAGACAATTCACATCTCGAGCTGGCCAGTCCCAAGAGTAAACTATCTACAATCGAAATTCCTACCCGACATACCTATCTATGGTCCTCAGATACCATGAGAGAGATTTCAGACCTATAACATTCACAATTCATAGCTTATGCTCAAATGAGCACTTAGTCCCTTATACTCATTCACCACTTAGTCCAGGCTCACTCCGCGCAGAGACCACGCGAAGCAGGCTCTAGGTTTTATCCCTCCATTGCTTAACTTTAAAGTCAAATCGAATTCCTATAGTTCGGCATCCTAAACTTTAGCCTACGATACACTACAGAGATCTGAAGCCTAAGCTCTGATACCACCTGTGACAGCCCCACCCCCCTAAGGCGAACCAAAGGGTTCGGCGGGCCGCCTGCCCAGCTCTCGCCAGAACTCAGTCGTTCACTCATTCAAATGAGAAATAGAACCACAAGAAAGAGCAAAACGAGGATCCAAAACTTAAAACAAAACTTATATACATTGCTATCTCAAAAAGAAACACAACCGTCGAGAATACAAAAGTTCTCCAGTCACCATACAACCAGCCCGTGCCAAGTACTAGGGCGAGAACCAAAATAAAACCAAAACTAGACCCAGCCAGTCTATACAGAACTCTCGTCCTTACTCGCCTTCCCCTGTTAAGGGAAACAAAACTAAAGGGATGAGCTAAAAGCTCAGTGAGGTTCCGAACATAGAATCAAGCTATAAATCAAACAATAAGTCAAGAAACATTTACAACATGTACAATAAACCATACATGAAAAGGATACGTTCGTTCGTTCATTCGTTCATTCGTTCGTTCATTCGTTCGTTCCCCTTTCCTTCATTCGTTTGAAAATGCATTTATCATTTATCAATAAAACCCTCGTTCGTTCGTTCGTTCATTTCATTCAACCTTTCCTGGGCATTGGCCAGGCTCCACCAACCTCCACCAACCTACAAGGTAATACTCGAGTATACCAAACGTTCACCCAGGTCAGCATATCGCTCGACCGAGTCCGCTTCTGGCTCGAGTCGATCGGTAACAAGGGGCAGTGGCCAGTTCAGCCAAAAGGCTTACATTCATGCACAAGTAACATTTCAATCGTTCAATCATTGAAAAGTTCACAATCATTTAGGCTGAGTGCGATAAAGTACACACTCGCCTAGAAAACTCGTTTTGGCTAATCATTGAAAGCGTTTAACATGTTATCAGTCATATATACAAGCCATATAATCAAGAAACATAACAAATCAGGAACACTCACCGAATTATGCAAAATAACGTCCAAAATGTCCTATCGGATCTTACACTCAGTCACCGAGAAAACCTATGATTCAACGAGAAAGAATATTACAATTCATCTAGCAAAACAAGTAAGTGGAATCAAGGAACTCGACTAGTTACGAGTAAAACGGATAAAAGTGGAATCAAGGTGTCATAAACCAAACTCAAAGGGTTATAAGGTTCAAAATCGATATACATTCAAGTAGGTACTATAGCCTACATGCCTTGACTGAGAAAACCTTAGGCCATACCTCTATATTTTGGTATGAAGTAATAACTATTCAAATGGAAAAGGTATCATGTTTTAAGATGGAAAACGGGTATAGTATTTGCCAAACGAAAATATACAAGTTGAAATAGAAACTTAGCCCTCGAGCGAAAATTTGGACAGCACGCCCTTTGTATTTTCCTATTTCCAGCCATTTATGGCTTCATTATTTTTTCTCATCCAGTCCCAAAGTCACACACAAAAGAAATTCATTCAATAGGCGTTCAGTAAGCTCCAAGTAGTACAAGTACAATTCAAGCTAGGGAAAAGTCCGGAAATGAAAGTCAAGCCCTAAAATATTCAAATAAGCACAATAAGACTCGATTACAAGTCATAAACCAATTTCACATACTACCAAAATAGGGCTCCATAAGCATACATAAGCATTTGAGGAAACCACAAAAATCCGGAAATGGAGTTAAGTGTTAACCCAAAAAAAATAGTTTTTGACACCATTTTGCGGTTTTGGTACCAATGGCACTACGATTATCGGATGGAGGTGAAAGATACACCGTTTCGAAGCTAAGAGATAGGGTTACAATATTACAGAAGGTCACTCAGCCCAGTTTCTAGTGTAAACAGGTCAAAAATACAATCTACTACACCAGAACCGTAAAAACAGATTTACAAATCGCATTCTGGTGCAAACATCATAAATCAGGCTACCTAAGTCCAAATCTAGTAATTCCAAAGCCATCCAAAAACTAGGAAACAGGGCTACAATTCATCAGAAGACCTCAACAACTAATTCCGAAGCATTCGCAACCAAAATAACCCATTACAGAAGCAATTCTCAAATTCGGGTAAAACCAGGGCAGCAAGGGTAATTCCATCTTTTCTCAAGCTACGTTGCTCCGATTGACCTGAAATTTTGCAGGCATCTCTAAAATATCATTCCCTACAAATTCTATGTTTTAAACCAAGGCCAATTCGGCCTCTAACTATGAGCTACAAAACCGGGCAGAATGTAATTCAAAGAAACCCTACTTTCCAATTTTCTTTCTAAAACAGAAATTGCTTGCAATTAACCACTTTTTCCACCTTCTAGCTTCCTTAAATACCATTTCCAATCATCATACACAACCACATAATCATATTCATATGAAAACAGAAAAATCCCCAAAAATTATAAAACTTCATCAGTTCAACCAAAAATCAAGATATAATCCATAAAAGTGCATCTTATACTACCACCAATCATGATTTAAGCATCATTAGAGGGAGGAGAGGGGTCCTTCTCAACTTACCTTAGCAACGCAAGAGGGAGAGCAACCAATCACTTTAGCCTTCCAAACAACTCCACAAAACAACTCACTATCACTCCCTTAAGTGTTTCTATGGAGCAAAAACAAGATTCAATGGTTGATTTGGTAGATTGGAGCAAGATTGAAGCAAAAACTTGGAGAGCTTTTCCCTTTCTTTTTGTCCTTGAAGTAGCCGGCCAAGAGGAGAAGAAAATGGTGAAATTTTGTAATTTTTCTGATTTATTTGGGTCAAATGGAAAAAGGTGAATAGTGGTCATACAAGTCAATCCAATAGGCAAGTGACACTTGTCACTTTATTTAATGCAAGTCTATCACTTTGTTTCCTCTCACACCAATCCAAATTGCAACCTCTACTTATCTCTTAACACCCGGTAAATTAATTCTAGTATCCAAAACTTAACCTAGTTGGCCGAATTTTTTCGAACTTTTCACACTAGTGGGTCCCACGTCCGGTATACACTCTTAATTTCACATGAACTAACTTATACTAGAAAATGATTTAAAAACTATATTTTGTTCATAAAAATTATCTGGAAAATTTTCTAATAAAGAAAAGGTATCAAAGTGTGAAATTATATAAAATAAAACCTAGAAATTCGATAAATTTTCGGGTCCTCACACCCTCTCCCCCTTAAAAAAAAATTTCGCCCTCGAAATTTTACCTTCATTTGCCTCAGACGAGTCCGGAACTGTTTGGTTGCCTAACAAATACACTTTTACTGGCCCACTAGTTCGGTTACCTCTTTCATTTGCTTGTTTTGCTTTAGCTCCTTCCAGTTGCGGAATACTACCTCCGCGTGACTGTCTCCTCGGACAGTTGCTAACTTGGTGCTCACCACTCCCACAAATCAAGCACTTTCGCCCTTTCCGCCAACAATCGTTCTCGGTATGATTGGCCTTTCCGCAATAGTCACAAGTCAAGTAGCAAGCCATCTTTTGGCTTTCTGGAGAAGTCTCCCCATGTCTGGTTTGGCTTCCTTTGGTAGACCTTTCATTTCCTGCCCCTACTGTCCATGGCGGGTAGGACAAAAAGTTCACTTTCTGCATTTTAGAAGGTGCTATTGATTCACTAGGAGGTTCGTCAATCATACTACCAACTGCAACTCTTTTCCGAGTTTGGGAGGCTTTTACTTGTGCCTTTGCATTCTCGATTCGTTGAGCCTTCTCAAGGGCCTCCGGAAAGGTATTCACTTGCGCCGCGGCTAACGCCTCTTGGATGTCCAAATTCAGTCCCTGTATAAACCGTCTTACTCTTCGCCGTTCAGTGGCTACCAGTTCAGAAGCAAACTTGGATAATCTTGTAAATTTTGTTTCATATTCGGCTACACTTAACGTTCCCTGACGTAACCCAATAAACTCCTCCTCCCTCCTTTCTTGGACTAAAGGTGGGAGGTACTTCTCGTTAAATTCTCTTATGAAATTTGCCCATGTCCAGATAGTCTGTTCTCTTTCCCACTTTGGTCTAATTACGTTCCACCATGATCGGACCGGTCCCTCAAATTGAAATACTGCAAAGTTCACATGCCTTTGCTCAGTGTAGTTTAGGGCTGTGAAGATATTAACCATGGTTTCTATCCATTGTTCAGCCACGTCCGGATCGGGCCCTCCAAGGAATTTTGGCGGAGCAAACTTCTGGAACCTTTCAAGAGCCTTATCCTCAACCAAAAATCAAGATATAATCCATAAAAGTGCATCTTATACTACCACCAATCATGATTTAAGCATCATTAGAGGGAGGAGAGGGGTCCTTCTCAACTTACCTTAGCAACACAAGAGGGAGAGCAACTAATCACTTTAGCCTTCCAAACAACTCCACAAAACAACTCACTATCACTCCCTTAAGTGTTTCTATGGAGCAAAAACAAGATTCAATGGTTGATTTGGTAGATTGGAGCAAGATTGAAGCAAAACTTGGAGAGCTTTTCCCTTTCTTTTTGTCCTTGAAGTAGCCGGCCAAGAGGAGAAGAAAATGGTGAAATTTTGTAATTTTTGTGATTTATTTGGGTCAAATGGAAAAAGGTGAATAGTGGTCATACAAGTCAATCCAATAGGCAAGTGACACTTGTCACTTTATTTAATGCAAATCTATCACTTTGTTTCCTCTCACACCAATCCAAATTGCAACCTCTACTTATCTCTTAACACCCGGTAAATTAATTCCAGTATCCAAAACTTAACCTAGTTGGCCGAATTTTTTCGAACTTTTCGTACTAGTGGGTCCCACGTCCGGTATACACTCTTAATTTCACATGAACTAACTTATACTAGAACATGATTTAAAAACTATATTTTGCTCATAAAAATTATCTGGGAAATTTTCTAATAAAGAAAAGGTATCAAACTGTGAAATTAAATAAAATAATGCCTAGAAATTCGGTAAATTTTCGGGTCCTCACATCAACATTGCTCTCTTCTTTAAATTTACTTCGCTGATCACTACTAGAAAAGAAGGTAAATTTTTATTAAAAAAAAAGTGCATAAACTCAATAAAGTATTTTTAATCAACCTAATTCACCCCCCTCTTAGGTTGTCTTTGGGCCTTACATTTTTTAGCATGTGTACTACTACACAAACTACTTCAGCAAGAGGTGTCTTAACATATTTGTTTTCTCTAAATGGTAGATTCTAAAAAAATCTTATCATCAGAGTTGTGAAAATCATGGAACTTGATTGATGTGATTCCTATGATCAACTTTGTTGTCCATCCAATAATAGAATAGAGATATGAATACAATGTTAAACTCGAACTTCTAAGATGAACATTTACAGATGAAACATGGAAGGAAATCATATTCTATTAGATATTAAAATCCTAGATGGTTTGATTCCAATATTAACCTAGGCCTCTCCAATTAATTTAATAGAAAAAACAAGCAAAAGTATACATGGTGGGTGTTTTTTGCACACCAAATCAGCTCTTGGGGACTTCTACCTTAACACCAATTATCTTTATATTTCAGTTTCATTAAATTATGTCTTAATTGTTAAGGAATAAAACGGATATATGTGATTGCGATTTAGTGGAATTTTTTAATCCCTAATGCCCAAATAAAAAACTTTCTCATTAGGATGTAAAAGAGAGGATAAGCATAGAATGAATCATAAGTGAGCACAAGGTTAGAGCTTCACCTGGACTGTATTTGGAAGACTTTTGGAAGAATATTATTGCACTACTTTTATATGAAATAGTGCATATGAGATTGAAAGATAATTGGGAAACATGTAAAAAGAACCTTTTGGAAATTTTTTCCCTTCCAAAAGGTTCAATTCTTTTTTTTTTTTGTGGTCTACTGGTTAAGATTGAGATTTTGAAAATTAGAGATCCTAGATTCTAACCTCCCCTGTTCTCTCCCTAGTTCTTAAGTAGTGCTAAATAACTAAATCTTTTTGGTTGACAAATGAGTATAATTTACTTTAATCTAATACAAAAGTCAGTCTCAATTGTTGGCAAAAGAATACTTTGTTTTCCCACATTGGCAAAGGAATACACTTACTAATGATTTTTAGAGAAAGCAAAATACTCGTGCCTGACCCCGCTGTATTTGTTTATTAATATATTATTATTGTTTATAATTTTGTTAGAGTTGATTTTATAATTGTTATAAATATTGCTAATTTTTTTCTATTTAATATCTATAGTTTTTGTTCTAACAGAACAACTATGAATTCCAAGAACATGAACTTGGAATTTCCAATTTGGAGAAGTTTAATACATAGTAAATAAAAACTAGTCAAGCATTTATCCACTGGAGAAAGCAACTATGGGTGATTTCCGGTTTGGGGTAGTTTACTACATGCTAAGTTACATGATATGTGAGGACCCGAAACAATTTCTTTATTTTATTTTATTTCTTCAAATACATTTTCTTTACTTTACTTTATTGCCTTAAATTTCGTAAATATTTTTATAAGTGAGTCAAGTTTTAAATCATTTTTCTTGTATAAGTTAGTGCATGTTAAGTTCGTAGTGCATTATGGAAGTAGGATTTAATGCACTACAAACCACATAGCATCTTGGTTGTTCTTAGGGTTTGTTGGTGATCAAGAGCATAACCCGGGGGTGAACTTTTGACTTTATTTTGCTTAAACTAGTGAGTGTCAAGTGCATGTTTTCTTCATATCTTGATTTGGATGATACCACATGTTATGTGTTGAATATTGAACTTGATGAGGCGAGAGTGTACTTTATCACACTCATCCTCCCCTTCTTGAATGATCTTGTACTTGCTTGAACTTGATTGACCTGTACTTGTGTTTGTGCTTGTGCTTAACTTGTAAGTACTGAGCGACAGTATGTACCACAATCAATTCGAGTGGGAGGTGCCTCTCATTTCCATCTCAGTGCCTCTATCTTGATTAAGTCGATTGGAGAATTATCTTATCGACCATACTTGTTCTTGCTTGGGTATACTCGAGTATTACCATCACTGTTTCTCTTTGGTGTTTGGGCCTGGCAAGGGGTATATTTGGTGGACAGAAACCAGTGTAAAGTAGAGATCTACGGTCATTGTTTTTGCTTCTTTAAACGTTGACAGAGAATCAATAGGTTTGGATCAAGTTTACGCAACGGGAAATTGGCTCTTGAGAGCCACCTGTATCCTTTTACTTGAACTGCTCTGTATGAGTTGTGATGTTTACTTATTCCATCATTTGATGCTTATATTTGATCGATTAAAAGTTTAGCTATGCGGTTTGTGACTGCGTGGCCTTTCGCACATCATTGGGCGAAAGCTCACCCTGTTACCCATTTGTTTTTCTTATAGGGGCAAAGTTTTGAGAGCATGATTTTGGGGAAAAAGTTGAGTTAGTTTTAGTTTTGTTTTGTTTAAGCTCCTCGGTATTAGTAAACTTCACATGTATTTGTATAAATTTGGATACTCTGGCTTGTATTTTAAGTTGGATTTTTAGCGACTCCATTGTATATAGTTTTGGGTTGATGAATGGAAGTTAAATTACGTGTTTTAGTACTTTATGTGAACTTTGGTTTAGTAGTCCTGGCGAGAGTTGGGCAGGCAATCCGCTAACCTCTAGGGTACACCCTAGGGGGAGGTGGGGCTATCACAGGTGGTATTATAGCCGCCTCGGGTGGTTTCTGTGTGGGGTGAGTTTGGGGCAAGTGGTGTTATGGTCCCGATTATGTGAATGAGTATAAAGGACTAGGTGCTTTTCTTGAGCGTAAGTTGTGAATCATGAATGTTATAGGTGTAAAACCTTTATCACGGTACTTGGGGATGATAGATATGTATGTTGAGTCGGAGTCTTAAACTTGGTTGATTTGCACTTGGGAGCGTATGGCCTAAGTCATGAATTCTCCTAGTTTTGGATTCTTGTACTTGAGTACTGAATATTTCTCCTGATGGAATACTTGTGAATTAGGAAGGATATCATATATCGCATTATGATGTGAATAGAAATCAGACGTGAATTTAAGATAAGTTATAATGGCAAAGGTCAAGGTACGGAGGATTCTAGTATTGGACTTGAAATTGAACCGATCGAGGAGATTGGAGCGATGAATGCTATCTTGGACTAATCCAGTAAATGTTTGGCTAGGGTTTCGATAGATGGTGGTTAGATTTGAACTTTATTCGTTGTTGTGAATGTTTAAAGTGTTAGTATTGCACACTATTTCAATTCTCCTATGAGTGTGCGGATTTGTTATGTGTTTACTTGATTTTGATATAGACTGATTTAAACTAAGTATGTCTTTGTCTTGTGATTTCAAATAAATGTATTTTGATATTTTGGACTCTTGATTGATTACCCTTATTTACATACCTAACTGATTCCTATCCTTCTATTTGTATATATATATATATATGGACTTGTGTAGGAAAGAGAGTTAGGGAAATGATATTGGAAAATATTCACGTAGGCCTAGATAACCCCAAGATTAAGAGGGGGTGATTGGAAATTATGGCCGACCAAATCAGTAACCCAGGACCGAGATAGGGGACCAAGTAGCGATGGCCATAAATTGGATGACAAATCTTTTAGAATGTTTAGTACCCCAACATGATCAAAGAGCTGGGCTTGCAAACCAATTTAGAGACCAAGATATGGGAAATGTTAGAACTCTAGAAGGACTTTAAAAAAAATAGAAAGAGATGTTCTCTACCTAAGTTCTCTGAAAGACCTGACCCCAAAGTAGTTGAACATTGGTTAGTGCATATGATCCTTATCTTTGATGTCTTAAGGAACCCAAGGGAAAGAGTATTCCAGTTTCGAGGAGCGGCCTATTCATGGTGAAATATGCATGACACTTTTGTGTTAGTGATTAGTACTTTGATAGAATTGTAAAATTGTACATTATTTGAGATTGAGAGTTTTGGATTATGTATGGAGATTCTGAGGAAAAAAAAAAGTTTGGGTTCTAATCTTGTATGTAACCTTCGGTGAAAGTAGGATGATCATTTTGATTGAAGATTAAAAAGGCACTATTAGGGTAAGAGGTCAAAGTTTCTTCTTGAACATGCCTTTTGAAAATAAGTGCATAGTGAAGAGTGAATTAGAGCATGGAACTTTTGAAATTTAAACATATAAGAATGATTTCTAAGGAGTATGATTTAGTGTTATATTATGTGCATAAGCGATAATGGTAACCCTTCTTACTAAGACCTAAGAATAAAAGTAAGTATCATAGTATCGTGAGGTATTACTCTACTTGTGTTTAGATCAAGTTTCATGACTAGATTGGAAGCAAACGAACTTAATAGTTATATGGTTAGAGTTTCAAGTTGTGACTAGTTACTTCTTTGGATACTTTGATTTGTTTACTGGGCTATCATTTGAGATTAAATAACTTGGCGATAGGAGGAATTCGAAAGCTATACATGAGGAAATAGAGATTCTTCGAAAAGAGATAGAGTTTTAAACGAAATTGATTTAATATTGGGAAGGACGATGGAAACAAGAGTATGTGGAGAAAACTGAGCTATTGACCAAGAATATGGAACTAAAAAGAAAATATGAAGAGAAACTAGAGGAGATGTGAAATGATTTTGAATTGGTGCATTCAACTACTCAAGTTGCATTTTGAGACATTACTAGCAACCAAGTTAAAAGTGGTGAAGGAAGTTTCCATGAAACCAAAGGGAAACGCAAAGAGTTTAATGAAAATAAACATGTTATGATAGAAAGAATGAATAGATACTTCAAGAAGAGAGTTGTATTTACTAAGTGTGAAGTTTGTAAGAAAACTCATAGTGGAATGTGTTATTTGAAATGGGTGCTTGTTGTGGATACGACAAACTTAGACATCAATTGAGGAACTACCCAAAATAATGACAAAGCTGTGGTGAATCTGCTATCATATTCAACGTTAGAAATGAGTGATATGTTATCTGGAATAGTTGTATCTTTGAAAAATATGTAGCGAGTCCTTTATGTAGTAAGTTGTATCAGTGACGACCCTATCTTCCCCTAGGGTGTGCCCCAGGGTTTAGCAAACCGCCTACCCAACTCTCGTCAAGACTCACTCACTTACTTCAAATAAAATAGTTCACAACCTCAAGAGTAAATGGAATAACAGTTCCCAAGTTTGGAACGTACATGTACATTCATCTCTATTTCAAACATTCATACAATCCCAAATATAACAAAAGATATGAATTCCAGATACATTCAACCCTAACCGAGCATTAGCACGAGTGTAATCGTAAAAATTCAAAAACTACACTACGCTAGCTTGTACCAGTTTCACGCCCTCGCTTGTACCCCCTGTAAGGAAAACAAATTTAACGGAATAGAGTGAGATAAAACTCAGTAAGATTCCAAAATTTCATGTAGACCCAAGTAGCAAGTTGGCCATATGTAAAACTTGAACTCTTAAAATGAGTGAGTGTAAAAGTTCATAAAAGAAACAATAACACGACAAGTAATAATCATTTCAAAATATAAGAATACAAATGGCTCTCAAGAGCCAAATTCCCGTTGCTTCACCATAGCTTGATCAAGTAGTAGTTGACACTCCGTCAACTTTCAAGTAAAGTAACCAGTCCAGTAGTACACCACTTTAACTTCAATCTCCGTCCACCAATCAACCCCCTGACCAGGCCCGAACAACAAGATAAACACGTGTGGTAATACTCGAGCATACCGATTAGTCGAGAAGATAACACTCTACTCAACAAAACTAGATACCCATAGTTCATTATCTAATTGATCAAGCCCTTGCCGGCTCGACTCGATTAACTAGCCAGTGGGGTTTGGGTCCCCAAGAAGTGAGTATAGTCGATGAGATAACATCTCCAATCGACTTAATCAAGATAAAAGTACAGAGAGGGAATGAGAGGCACCTCCCACTCGGATTGAGTGTGGTACATGCTGCCGCTCAGCACTTACAAGCCAAGCACAAGTACAAACTCAAGTATAGGTTAATCAAATTCAAACAATTACACGATGATTCAAGAAGGGGAGGACGAGTGCGAATAAAGGCACACTCGCTTAGCCCTGACCAAGTCACAAATAATGCCAAGCATGTAACATTTCTACACATTTCAAGTATTTCAAGTCAATATACAGGTAACATACAAATCAAGTTACTTGTACATGCATGAATGAGATATCAAGTGTTTAGTTGAATTAGGTCAAGTGCGATAAAGTACACACTCACCTAACCAAACTAATCAAATATCAAGTATTTAAATCAAGTATGATGTTCAATCATGTACTTGGAAGCACTCACCAAAGATTTAGTGCTTGTCAAAATCACGCTTAAGAACAACTCCTTGGTTGGAGTCCAAATCTGCGATAAAATATCATTTAAGAGTTTAAAATGCACTAGGGTTTGAAACATAAGAGTTTCGCTTCAAGAAAATCAAGTAAATGAAACTTGTTTAAGTAGTAGTCATATAGCTTATCAAACTCTAGAAAGTTCATGTTCGCTCTTTTAGTTTCAATAAAGAAGTGATTTATACTTTGGAAGTCGCACTTGGTATGAAAAATCGAGAAAATCATATTTTTAAGGGTTGCTACTTTTACTTTTTAAAGGGTACGAGTTTCGGCAAAAATTTAAACTTATGTACCTCTTACTAAAGAAAACTCGAATACCATAAACAATCGAAATTCGCTTCAACCTCGAGTTGTCACTCAAGTCTCGAGTTCACTCGCCGAACCTTCGAGCGAAAATTTGAACAGCATGCCCTTTGTATTTATCCATTTTTCCATTCAAGTACAACTTGGATTCACAAGCCAACAAACCTCCAATCCAACCACAAGTGATAATCAACCATATACATCTATTCAAGGCCTCAAAACAAACCAAACAAATCAAATAATAACTTATCACCATGAACCAAAGCTGAAAACCAGTTTAAAGAAGAACTTATAAATGGCAGATTTGTCATCCTTCGGGGTTTTGGTCATAATTGTAGCTAGGTAGATCGGATCGAGGTATATTTTATGGTGTTTTGAAGATAAGACATGGACCTACATTTCCTATGAGACATCGACACCCAGTTCTCGCATTTTAATGAAAAAAATTGGACAGTTAGAAGCACATTAAAAATAGGTCAAAAAAATTAGAGGTTTTGCGCAGTCAGGAGTATTCTGGCCAAATCATGAGCTAAAATGATCCAATTGATCTGAAATTTTACGGGTCGAAAGTTAACTCAATTCCTTATAACTTTCATACTTTTGGTGAAATCATTGTACTTAAACATCCAACGCTCAAATAAATCAAGTAACAGTCAAGCAATACAGGAGAACCATCGGTGCTCCAACATTCAAGGCAAGTCAAGTGTCATTAAGGTGGAGACGTTGGTGTTAAGCACAAGGCTTCCAAGCACTCATTTGAGCCAAATTATTGTATGGCACACATGCAAGCACACATGATATTGAGTAAACAGTGCAAGAAATAGTTTGAAAAGTAACTTTGGAAATAGTTTTGGAATCACTCACCAATCATAGCTCATGATCCTCATCCATCATAGATAGTTTCTTTGCTCAAGTCCAAGCCCTAGATCACAAATATCATGTCAAGCAAAGGAAATTCTAAAATCATCAAGTTCCTCTCATCTTTTAGCATTTTAATCACAACTGAATCTACACTTATCGGATTGAAATGAATCTTATGGCCTTTCGAATCTAAGACATAGATCTACATTTGATCACTGATTCATGACATCATCTAAATGCACTATTGCGAAACTTATTTGATTATTAATTTTTACTGGACACTCACTGAGCTTCTAACTTACTTCAAAATATTTATTTCCTCTCCACAGGGCTCGAGGCAAAGGAAACACTTGTATTAACTTATTAATGTGACCGGATGGAATATCTCATGTATATTTTGAATTTTGAATTCACTTGTGGTATGTAAATTCGTGGAGTATTTGATGTAATATTTGAGATTTACATTGTAATTTATTTGAGAACTGTAGTGAGTCCTGGCGAGAGTTGGGCAAGCGGTCCGCCAAACCCTTTTGGTTCGCTTTAGGGGAAGGTGGGGCCGTCACAGATTCAGTCTAAAATATGGAGAAATTCGCAGCTCAAGTTGAGTCCAAAAACAGGGCAGAACTGAAATTCACCACCAAATGCTGAAATTTTACATATCAACCCTAAAACTACTCATCAAAGCCGGAAATTGCTTGACAAAGCTGAAAGTTCATCTTTTAAGGCTAAATATCACAATCAAGCCACTAATCATCTCACAAATTCCATTTCCAAGCTCAATACCAACATATTAGAGATAAACATCATAAATCAAAGCTAAAAAATCACAAACCCTAGCTGAAATTCGCTAATCTTTACCAAAACTAGAGTATCATCCAACATAATTCAAGATTCAAGACATCTATCCCATATTTTGCTAAAACAAGAAAGGAAAAGGAAGTTTTAGATTTATACCTTCCAAAACACTTGAAGAAAGTGAAGAACCAAGCTATTTCTCTCCAAACAACTCCACAACAAGCTTCCTTAGCTCCTTGGTGCTAGTTTAATCGGTTTAGTTTTGTGGTTTCAACTCAAACAAGGCAAGATTCAAGGTTGGACTTAGAGGTTTTCTCTCTTGTTTTTCTCTCCCAATTTTCGGCCAACACAAGAAGGGAATGAAGAAAAATGAACCAAGAAGAAAGATAAGAAGAAAGAAAACTCATTTGGTCAACCAACCCTTAGATCTTTGACACTTGTCAAAGCCAAGTTTTCTCTCTCTCTTTTTTCTTTCCTTTTCCTTAGTCAACAAAGATGGCTGGATTAAGGGGTAATTTAGGGAGGATTAGGTGAAATAAAAACAAGAAGATTAGGGTAAGAAAATAGTGGTCAAGTGGTGTACTTAATCGGTAACAAACGGTACACGTCGATTCAAGTCTATTTTCCTTAACTCGCTCGTACTTGTGTTTTAACTTATGCTTCACTAACTTATTAATAGCACTTCTAATCACACAATTCCTCTTATCTAAAACTCACTCTTAACCACCAAATTTAGTACACACATCTCACCAAGTGATCACACGGCCAAAAAACGCAAAAACCCTAATTTACCTTAACTATAAAAGTAAAGATAAAACTCTCGATTTTATTATTTATTACAACTAGGGAGGGAGTAATTTAGTAGTAAAGTTATTATAAAGTAACTTATTCAAAATAAAAGGGTATTATAAGAAAAATATAGCTGAATTTTCAAGTCGTCACACTCTCTCCCCCTTAAAAGAATTTTGACCTCGAAATTCATACATTTAGTCGTAACTAACTCAGGGTATTTTTCTTGCATGTCCGTCTCTAGCTCCTAGGTCTTACCATAGCCAAAATTTTAGCCAGACAATGGGAAACATGAATCATACCTTCTACCATTCTAACATCCCTGACTTCGCCTACCCTCCTGTCGCGCCCCATTTTTGAATGAAAAATAAATAATAAATAATCACAGATTTATAAAAATGAATTTTTATTTGAAAACAAGTTTTTAATTTTTAGAAAATAAAGAAAGAAAATGGTCCTAAATGGGACTTTAGAAAGTACGACAATTTTGACCCAAAATAATAGTTTAAAAAGGATTTTTAATGAAAAATAGGAGTCGCCACTTGATATTGAGTTAAGGTCTACCAAGTCACCTAAAATGAATTTTTTAAATGAAAAGTAGAGAAAACCCTTTTTAAACGATTCCAAATCTTCGAAAATCAGAGAAAAAGGGGTCGGGAGTCACGGTTGAAGAAAGGGAAGGCAAGGATAAAATCCAAGCCACCCTTTCAATCTAACCAAGGTTAGTTGCGTGATTTAGTCAAAAATTTTCTTATTTTAACCTAAAAATTTATCACATTTGGATGTCACTATTATGGATGCAAAACCTAAACCTAGGAGGACATCGGGGGATCGGAATATCTCTTCAAAAAACTTAATTGGTGCAAATCACATTAATTACGATGTCCAAAAGTGACTCTTTGAAGAGGTCACGAAATTTGCAAAAGTGAGACTCGAAGAAAGATAATAATATACAAATATATATGTCCTAAGAGAATGCATCATAATGGGTGCGGGGAAAAAATTTGTGATTTTAATTTTCCCTTTAATAGAGGGAATACGAGCTTGTTAAGGTTAGAGAGTCATACTCGTCCATATCCCATATTCGAGGGGTATTTCTTATCTAGTCAAGCGAATGATCTAATCTAGTTCTAATTTTTTAAAATGAAATGCAAGTCTAATGTCATGTTTCACACGTAGGGATAAGGAATATACATATAAGAGAAATATGGGATAAGGGATGTACATATACGGAAAATGTCATGCAATGTGATAAAAACCCTAAAAGATAGAAAATATGCATGCAAATGTAGTGATTGTCACACAAACATGATCAAACGCTTGGATGGTCTCTAAGGGTCTAGCATTGGACTAACCCATGTCTATAAGTTCTCACTAGCATTGGACTAGTAAGAAATGGAAAAGGAGGCCACAATTAGCGTTGGACTAGTGTGGAATTGGAAAAAAATGCCACAACTAGCGTTGGACTAGTGTGGTAACGTCATGCATTAATTATAACTAAACTATTCATATAAATATAATAAAAGCAAGTAAACACATAATATCACATAAAACACATAGAACATAAGTATGATATCTAGATGCAAGGCCCTAAGAAAGCGAGTAATACGTAACACATAGGCATGCAAAACACAAAAAGCAAATAAAGCAAATAAGGACTTAACTATTACATTAGGGGGCCCTAACTACAATCTAAAGGGGTAAAGAATGAAATGAAATAAAATGATAATCTAACTATTACAATTTGGCATTTAAATGCCTCTCAAATAACCAAAAATTAAATTAAAATAAATATACAAAATTAAAATAAACAGAGTGAATAAATAAATAAATAACATTCAAACAAGAATGCAATTTCACACATAAAATCACATAGTAGCACAAAGGATCAAGTAAAATCAAAATAAAGGAGTAGAATGTACCTCCCTTAAATTGGTAACCTAATGAAATTTTTCTTATTTACAATGCTTTTTCGAAATTCTGATGGCGATAGCAGTGGGTGATTTCGGCAAGCAGTAGCTACCCCAGCTCTTCCTCTGTTCTTTTTGCTACTGGTTCAAACTCTCCTTCCGTCTGCAGCTTTCTTTTCTTGTTCCTTGTTTCTTTTTTTTTTTCACAGATTTTTCCTCTCTTGTTTTCTCTATCTCCCTCTATGTTTTCTTTCTATCTCTCTTGCTCTCTCTCTCTCTTGTTTGCCACGAAGCTCTCTCCCCCAATTTTCCAAGTTCCCCCTTTCTTGCTTTTCCATGCTTCGTTTCTTCCTCAATTAGCCTGTAACGGCCCCACCTCTCCCTAAGGCGAACCAGAGGGTTCGGCGGGCCGCCTGCCCAGCTCTCGCCGGGACTCAGTCGTTCACTACAATCCTCAAACAGATTACAAGATAAAATCTCAAATATAAATCAAATATTCCCACATTTACATATCAAAAGCGAAGCGTCCACGCTTCCACTGCGCCACTCTGATCCATGATCCCAATTATTATACAGAAGAAAGTCCAAAACTAGCCTATTACACATCCAAGCAATTCTAAACGTTCAATACAATCCCAATATGAATGATTACACAAAAGGAAATCCAAATTCAGTCCATACATGAGATAATCCATGAATAAACACTACAAGCCCTGTCTTCGCCTTGAGCCCTGTGGAGGGGAATAAAACATTTTGGGGTGAGCTAGAAGCTCAGCGAGTAACCAGTAAAATCAGTAATCAAATCTGTTTAACAATGGTTCATTTCAATGATGTCGTAAATCAAATGATAAGTCTAGAAACAATTACAACGTTTACAAAACATTAAATATGGAATATCAATAATTCAAGAAACATGTACAATGGAAAGCGATAGTAACATTCATGAAAAGGATACGTTCGTTCTCCTGTCATTTCATTGCATTTTTTTGGTTTCATTCGTGCATTCATTCACCCCGTCCCTGGCTTTTGGCCAGGCTCCACCAACCTACAAGGTAATACTCGAGTATGCCGAAACGTTCACCCAAGTTCCTAGTCGCCCGACCGAGTCCGCTTCTGGCTCGAGACGACCGGTAACAAGGGGCAATGGCCAGTTCAGCCCAAAAGGCTTACATTCATGCGCAAGTAGCATTTAATCATTAATCATTGAAAATTTCATATTTATTTAGGTCGAGTGTGATAAAGTACACACTCACCTAGAAAACTCGTTTTAACAATCATTGAAAGCAAAATCAAAAATAACAAGACACTGATATGCAAGCACGCATGATATGTAAGAAAACAGTTCCAAAATTAACCTTGAAAACAGTTCAAAAGTAAATAATGCGGGAAAGCGGTTCAAAAGTAAATTTGGAAACAGTTCAAAAGTAAATAATGCAAGAAACGGTTCATAAATAATTTTAGAAATAGTTTGAGGTCACTCACCTCAATGGCTCAGAAATCATCCATCGTATAACATTGCCTTGCTCAAATCCAAGTCTTAGATCTCAAACTCAATGCAATCAAGTCCTTTCAAAGTTCGGACAGCACTTCCCCTAAATTTGCTTACTTTCCCAGCCATCAAGGCTTCATTATTTCCTCAGCCAGTCCCAAAGTCACACAAATAAGTTCATTCAATAACCGTTCCATAAGCTCCAAGTAGTACGTGTACAATTCAAGTTAGGGAAAAGTCCGGAAATGAAAGTTAAGCTCAAAACCAGAAAAATAGTTTTGACGTCATTTTGCGGTAATGGTACAAATTACACTACGATTATCGGATTAGGGTGTAAGACCCACCATATCGAAGCTAAGAACCAGGGCTACAACAATGTAGAAGGTCACTCAGTCCAAATCACAGCACAACTAAGTCAAATATGCCAAATAACAAACCAGAACCGTAATTGCAGGTTTACAAATTACACTATGCTGTAATCAGTACAACTCAGTCTAAACAGGTCCAAATACAGAAATTCCAAAGGCATATGGTAGATAGGACATCAAGATACATTTCATCAGAAGACTTCAACACCCAAATCCAAAACAATTCCAGTCAAAACAACCCATTTCAGACGCAGTTCTAAAATCCTGATGAACCCAGAACAGCAATAGTAATTTCGGCTTATCTCATTCTACACTACTCCAATTGACCTGAAATTTTGTAGGTACCTTTAAAATGTCATTACCTACAACTTTCATGTTTTAAGAAAAGGCCAATTCGGCCTCTATCTACGACCTAAAATTTCGGACAGAATGAAGAACCAAGAACCCTAATTTTCCAGATTTCTTCCAAAACAGAATTTACT
The DNA here is from genome assembly GCF_003713205.1 of Coffea eugenioides. Lineage (NCBI taxonomy): Eukaryota > Viridiplantae > Streptophyta > Magnoliopsida > Gentianales > Rubiaceae > Coffea > Coffea eugenioides. The sequence continues at coordinate 10,208,369 of NC_040039.1, forward strand.
TGCAATCTTCCACTTTTTCCACCTTCTAGAATCATTAAACATCATTTCCAATCATCATACATAACCACATAATCATACTCATATTAAAACAGAAAAATCCCCAAAAATAATAAAAGTTCATCCATCCAACCACAACTCAAAATATAATCCATCAAACCATCTCTTTAGCCATCACAAGTCTCTAATTTAGCATAATCAAGAACAAAGAAAGGATGGCTAGACATGATACCTTCAAATATCAAGAAAGGTGATGACTTAGGGATTTTTCTTCCAAAACAACTCCACCAAGAGCTTCAATCTTCCTTAGCTAGCAAGTTTTATGGAGTGATTTGCAATTTAATCGGTTGGAACTCAAGATTTGGACAAGAAATTGAAGTGCAAGATGATGGATTTTCTCTCTCTTTTTCTCTCAAAATTTCGTCCAAGACAAGCTAAAATGGAGAGAAATTGGGTCCAAATTGGTTTTAGTAAAGTTAGAAAAGTCTTGGTCAAAAGTCAAAGTCCAATGGTTTTGTGACAAATGGTCCTTTAGGGTTTTAATCTTATCTTTTTGTCTCTCCAATACAAATATCTTAACACATTGTAAAATAATATCACTTAATACAAAATTCCAACAAGTTGTCAAAAATATAATGCATTTACCGCACTTGCGGGTCCCACGTTCAAAATACGTTTTTAATTACTCAAAAACTAACCGATACTAGAAAAATCATTTTAAAACTATTTTTGCTCATAAACTTTATCTGGGGAATTTTTCTAATCAAGAAAATGTAGAAAAGGAGGGCGATTAAATAAAATAAACCCTAGAAAATTAGAAAATTTCCGGGTTCTCAAACTCATTTTTTTTCGGGGCGTCACAATCTCCCCTCCTTAAAAGAATGTCGTCCTCGACATTCCCTCTTATACCAATCAAGTCAAGACATCCCGTAAAAATCTCTCAAGAGTCAAATCAAACCCACAGTCCGGCATCCTAAACTTCAAGCCTAGGATACACTACAGAGATCTGAAGCCTAAGCTCTGATACCACTTGTAACGGCCCCACCTCTCCCTAAGGCGAACCAGAGGGTTCGGCGGGCCGCCTGCCCAGCTCTCGCCGGGACTCAGTCGTTCACTACAATCCTCAAACAGATTACAAGATAAAACCTCAAATATAAATCAAATATTCCCACATTTACATATCAAAAGCGAAGCGTCCACGCTTCTACTGCGCCACTCTGATCCATGATCCCAATTATTATACAGAAGGAAGTCCAAAACTAGCCTATTACACATCCAAGCAATTCTAAACGTTCAATACAATCCCAATATGAATGATTACACAAAAGGAAATCCAAATTCAGTCCATACATGAGATAATCCATGAATAAACACTACAAGCCCTGCCTTCGCCTTGAGCCCTGTGGAGGGGAATAAAACATTTTGGGGTGAGCTAGAAGCTCAGCGAGTAACCAGTAAAATCAGTAATCAAATCTGTTTAACAATGGTTCATTTCAATGATGTCGTAAATCAAATGATAAGTCTAGAAACAATTACAACGTTTACAAAACATTAAATATGGAATATCAATAATTCAAGAAACATGTACAATGGAAAGCGATAGTAACATTCATGAAAAGGATACGTTCGTTCTCCTGTCATTTCATTGCATTTTTTTGGTTTCATTCGTGCATTCATTCACCCCGTCCCTGGCTTTTGGCCAGGCTCCACCAACCTACAAGGTAATACTCGAGTATGCCGAAACGTTCACCCAAGTTCCTAGTCGCCCGACCGAGTCCGCTTCTGGCTCGAGACGACCGGTAACAAGGGGCAATGGCCAGTTCAGCCCAAAAGGCTTACATTCATGCGCAAGTAGCATTTAATCATTAATCATTGAAAATTTCATATTTATTTAGGTCGAGTGTGATAAAGTACACACTCGCCTAGAAAACTCGTTTTAACAATCATTGAAAGCAAAATCAATAATAACAAGACACTGATATGCAAGCACGCATGATATGTAAGAAAACAGTTCCAAAATTAACCTTGAAAACAGTTCAAAAGTAAATAATGCGGGAAAGCGGTTCAAAAGTAAATTTGGAAACAGTTCAAAAGTAAATAATGCAAGAAACGGTTCATAAATAATTTTAGAAATAGTTTGAGGTCACTCACCTCAATGGCTCAGAAATCATCCATCATATAACATTGCCTTGCTCAAATCCAAGTCTTAGATCACAAATTCAATGCAATCAAGTCCTTTCAAAGTTCGGACAGCACTTCCCCTAAATTTGCTTACTTTCCCAGCCATCAAGGCTTCATTATTTCCTCAGCCAGTCCCAAAGTCACACAAATAAGTTCATTCAATAACCGTTCCATAAGCTCCAAGTAGTACGTGTACAATTCAAGCTAGGGAAAAGTCCGGAAATGAAAGTTAAGCTCAAAACCAGAAAAATAGTTTTGACGTCATTTTGCGGTAATGGTACAAATTACACTACGATTATCGGATTAGGGTGTAAGACCCACCATATCGAAGCTAAGAACCAGGGTTACAACAATGTAGAAGGTCACTCAGTCCAAATCCCAGCACAACTAAGTCAAATATGCCAAATAACAAACCAGAACCGTAATTGCAGGTTTACAAATTACACTATGCTGTAATCAGTACAACTCAGTCTAAACAGGTCCAAATGCAGAAATTCCAAAGGCATATGGTAGCTAGGACATCAAGCTACATTTCATCAGAAGACCTCAACACCCAAATCCAAAACAATTCCAGTCAAAACAACCCATTTCAGACGCAGTTCTAAAATCCTGATGAACCCAGAACAGCAATAGTAATTTCGGCTTATCTCATTCTACACTACTCAAATTGACCTGAAATTTTGTAGGTACCTTTAAAATGTCATTCCCTACAACTTTTATGTTTTAAGAAAAGGCCAATTCGGCCTCTATCTATGACCTAAAATTTCGGACAGAATGAAGAACCAAGAACCCTAATTTTCCAGATTTCTTCCAAAACAGAATTTACTTGCAATCTTCCACTTTTTCCACCTTCTAGAATCATTAAACATCATTTCCAATCATCATACATAACCACATAATCATACTCATATTAAAACAGAAAAATCCCCAAAAATAATAAAAGTTCATCCATCCAACCACAACTCAAAATATAATCCATCAAACCATCTCTTTAGCCATCACAAGTCTCTAATTTAGCATAATCAAGAACAAAGAAAGGATGGCTGGACATGATACCTTCAAATATCAAGAAAGGTGATGACTTAGGGATTTTTCTTCCGAAACAACTCCACCAAGAGCTTCAATCTTCCTTAGCTAGCAAGTTTTATGGAGTGATTTGCAATTTAATCGGTTGGAACTCAAGATTTGGACAAGAAATTGAAGTGCAAGATGATGGATTTTCTCTCTCTTTTTCTCTCAAAATTTCGTCCAAGACAAGCTAAAATGGAGAGAAATTGGGTCCAAATTGGTTTTAGTAAAGTTAGAAAAGTCTTGGTCAAAAGTCAAAGTCCAATGGTTTTGTGACAAATGGTCCTTTAGGGTTTTAATCTTATCTTTTTGTCTCTCCAATACAAATATCTTAACACATTGTAAAATAATATCACTTAATACAAAATTCCAACAAGTTGTCAAAAATATAATGCATTTACCGCACTTGCGGGTCCCACGTTCAAAATACGTTTTTAATTACTCAAAAACTAACCGATACCAGAAAAATCATTTTAAAACTATTTTTGCTCATAAACTTTATCTGGGGAATTTTTCTAATCAAGAAAATGTAGAAAAGGCGGGCGATTAAATAAAATAAACCCTAGAAAATTAGAAAATTTTCGGGTTCTCAAACTCATTTTTTTTCGGGGCGTCACATAGCCCCTCTGTTTTTCTCTTCGTCCGCCCTTTTTCTCCTTTCCTTTGCTTTTGTCTTTTTCCGTTTCTCCTCTCTTCCCCGAAACCCTTATTCTTTTTCTTGCTTTTTCCCCCAGTTTTTTCTTTTCCCTCAGCCGGTCACTCCCCAGCTCTCTCGCTTTTTCTCTTTTTTCTCTCTTCCCTCCTCAGCCCCGTAGCTCTTCTCCTTTTTCCTCAGCCCGTGGCTTTCTTTTTTTTTTTTTGGCTTCTTGCTCTTTCTCTTTTTTGTCTCTTCCCTCCTCAACCACCCACCTTCTTCTCCCTTTTCCTTGTTATTTTTTCCTTTTTGTTTCCAAATATTCCTAAGCTTTCAAGTGTCTTGCCACCTACCCCCCTCCTTGTATGTGGTGTCAACAAAATGAGGACATTTGTCCTATTTTCATGCACCCCACCTAGCCATGGTGCATGGCCTCCACCAATCCTTTTTTTATCTTTATTTATTTATTATATTTTTATTTTTCAAAAATCAATTTAGGTAAACAAAGAAAAAGCTAATTCCTAATTGAAATTGCATTGCAAAATTTTCATTTATTTTAAAGAAATTGAATCTAAAATGATTAAAACATATTTTTGTGAAAATTTTCCTTTCAGAATTTTAATGCAAAAATATCTTTAAATTATGAATCTAATTTATAAAAATAAGAAAAAATAAATACTAACTATCATTTAATAAAATAAATAAAATAAAATAAAACAAGAATAATAAAAAAGAATAAAACTAAAATTGAATTAAATAAATGAAATTTTGGTGTCTACAACTTACCCCTCTTTGTCTGAGTTTCGAAAAAACTCGAGACAAAGACGTAGACACCAAATACTTACCTATATTTATTCTGCTGTGAACTGAAATAAGCAAACATATAAAGGTTGGATCCGATACTAACGGATATAAAAGACACGTTATTGCATGAAAAAATTCTTGAATACTTACCTGAAAAATCTTTTCAAAAATTGCCCCAGTTTGAATCAATTTTTATACAACCAATCATTTGCTTTGCATTGTGGCATTGTTGCTCCTCCTTAAGGCCTTGATTCGCACTTCCTCTTCTATTTGAACCTTGAATGTTTAATTGTTGAGCGACATTCCATGACTTTATTACAAAAATAATTTTTCCCAGTTTTGCTGTGTTAAACAATCAAAATAATGCAACCACCATTCGATCCGTCCAGCTTTCAAGAAATGTGCAAACATGAGTATTTTGACATTTTCCCTCGATGCTACAAAACCCGACCTTGCACCGCAAATTGCATCCCGGTTGCCTTAGCTTCCAATGCTAACTTAACATGAAAACTTATACATATGCACCTTTCGATAAATCGAAAAAATTGTCATTTGATAAAATTCAATGAGACAAATGAAACTATGCAACACCCAAAGAATTTTTATACAAAAATGTCAAAAACCAAAGTATTGCAAAAAATAACCATTGTGACAGCTCCACCTCCCCCTAGGGCGTACCCAAGATTTTGACGGACTGCCTGCTCAGCTCTTGCCAGGACTCAGTTACAAATCATGAAAACTTACAAATAAAATCCTCAAAAGAAAACAATAGTTATTACAACCTTAACATACACACTCATGGTCCCCTAACATTCACACGACCTATAAATACAATCAAAGAATCAAACTTACAAAAAACCGAACCAAACAATCTGGCTAGATATCTATAACGTGCACGCCCGAGCAACTAACAATTTTAGAAAGATCGAGGCTTTCCTCAATTCAACCTCTCATGTTCTCATTCCTGTAAGGAAAACAAATGGCGTGGAATGAGCTAAAAGCCCAGTGAGGTTCCAAATAATTAAGTAGGTAAAATACGAGACAAGATAGCATATTCAGACATCGAGAAACAAGTCAACTTCAATGAGATCATAATCCAGTATATAATTAAGCAAGTAGCTAGATAAAACATGCAAAAAGGTACAATAAGGAACACATTCATGCCAAAGGATATAGGTTGCTCTCAGGAGCAAGTTCCATAGTAGCTTGATCAAGATCCGTTGACTTTCTGTCAACCACGAAAGTATAACGTCCGTAGATCCTCACTTTACACCAATTTTCATCCACCGATAATCCCCTACTGGGCCCGAACATCCAAGAAGTACCCAAGGTTCGTCGATCTCCTCGACCAAGCCCTTGCCGGCTCGATTCGACCAACTAACCCTAGATTAGACTTATAGTCCCGGATATATAGTAATTCAGGATATGGCTCATAGCCCCCAAGTATTTAGTAACCAAGATTGGAGTCGTTGGCCGTTGTCCAACGCTCACACAGTAAAGTTTGGAGACGTTAGTTATCACTTAACGCTGCTTCGTATTCAGAAATAAACAGTGGTGGTAATGTTCGAACATACCAATTAGTACCAATATCTCGGACAACATGGCTGATTTTTCAGTTCTGATCAGCTTCAATGCCTTAACAAAGTTACACTAATTCTTGTTGCTAACTTCATTTGTTTTGGTTCAAACTCACCCAATTCAATCTTTTAGGGTTCATAAACAGGGGAGCAAGTTAACTAGTATCATGGGAGCTCAAAATGCAACACACATAATTGATTTAAAGAGCCAAAACAGTCTAGTCAACCAAAGGAATCAAAACAGCCCACTACTTGCTCAAAACAACCACTTTTCTTGCTTATTTTTCATTCAACTCACACCAAACCATGAACCAATGTGTAGCCAAGCTTCTTAGGCTTAAATAAGGTGCAAATGGACCACAAAATCAAGGAGAAACCTCCCACTTCAAAACCGGTCAACCATGAGAAGCAAAACAGTCCACTAGTTCTTCATATAACACCAACCTTCATCCTATCATTGTTTTTCACTTAAACAACATGTCAAGTGTTATCTTTAACTCAAAAAGGGTCTAAAACATGTTATTACTTCAAGAAAAATCATGAACAAAGCTCAAACATTTCATCAAACACATGGTAGGCCAACCAACCAAACATACTACCCTTTGTTTAGTTCAAGAAGATTTACCACAAATACCATCCAAACAACTATTAGCTTGTCATCAAAACTTAAAACACATCATATATCACAAGAAATCTAGGATTTAAGGTTTATGTACCTCTCTTATATGAAGCTTGAACCACCAAAACAAACCACCAAAACCAAAGCTCCTTGCTTGAAACACACACTAGGGTTGGAGGTTGTTTACTCAACTAACTCAAGTCCTTCACTTTTGATTTTTGCTCAAGATCAAGCTAGAGTTTAAAAGCAAGAAGATGCAGTTTTCTTCCTTCCTTTGGAAGCTCCAATGGTGGACAAAATTAATGGAAAGAAATGAAGCAAAGTTGGTTTAAAATTCCTCTAATACTTTGGTCCAACAAGATGTGTGGTTAGGGTTTTGCCACTTGGCCCAATTTTGGCCCTTTCTTCTCTTAATCATTGACTAGTGATGTTTCTACCCTCTAAATGTTCCAATATCTATTTAAGACCTCTAAACTATCATATAAAGTCCCAACCATAAATAAAAGAATAATTGGTCCAAGTGTGTGTGGTGAAATAAAATAAAACCAACTCAAGGAAATGTTACAATTTAAATAAAAGTAATAAAGTGCAATATAAGAGAATGTTATAATGCATGTAGAATGCAATGCAAGGACATGTTATAAGTGATTTAAATCTTAGGGCAAGGTATGTAGTTTAGGAGAATTGTATTTTAAAGTGAGGGTTCTCACACTCTCTCTCCCTTAAAGAATTTCATCCTCGAAATTCTCACCTTCATCACTGAATAGTTCAGGATATTTTGCACGAATATCCTCTTGAACTCTCTCGAGTCCTGTGGTCACATACTATAGTAAAAGACTAGCAATACAAAGCCAAAATATATGAAGAAATTGAGGTTCCAAAACTTTATTTAGAACATTCATCAATTTACAAGTTTTATACCAGTATAACTTATCAAAATATAATATTTGCTTGTTCCAATTAAGGAGTAATCTCATGCACTTACTAATCAACGTTACAAAAGTCATTTAGAGTACAAGAGTATCACTTATAGTCAAACGTTTGGAGAAATTAGAAAAGACGTTCAAAATACAAAGTTGGAAATTGTCCGACCTAAAATGATTTGAAGAAACTCATTTTCTTTCATTTAAACCTCAATTCCACTCATAAGCCAACCTCAAAATAGTTTACCAACTCCAATCCTAAAGTTGGAAATGAAAGTAGGAACAGTTCTAGGAAATAGAATTTTTTTCAGTTTTGCGTGATACTATTTGAAAAATCATATCTCAAGTTTCTTAAGTCCAAAATTTATAAAATTTATACCGTTGGAAAATAGATTCAAAGGGTTACAGCTTCCTAGAAAATACCCTTATAAGATCCTATCCGCAAGTCAGTCAAATTCCAATCTAAAGTTGTTGCTTCACCTAGTAAAAGATAGGACAGGTATGTAATTTCAATCAATTTTGAAAAATCACAGATATTCATGGGAATTGAGAACAATGCTAAAATTTTCACGGTTGATAGTACTCTGAATCTAGTTTCAAACACAATAAATGGAACTCAATTCCGACTTTTCTACATCAAGATGTAACAGATTTCCTAAAACTGCCCAAGGTTCCCTGCAGACAAATTTTCAGCGGCACTTCCTTTGTGTTTACTAATTTTTCCAGCCAATCCAAGGCTTCATCCTTCCCACAAAACAGCTCAACTCAAGCATAGACATACCAAGCCAACAACTTACTAAATCAAGCATATAACTGTTACCTACTCAAGTTAGAAAATGAAACCCTAAACTGAAATTCCCAATCATAAGATGGAATTTTCTTTAGACCAGTCAAACTAGCATATAAAAGCTAGATATTTCACATAGCAAAGCTATCAAACCATGGCCAACACTTAAGCATCATGTGTGGGCAGAAAATTACCATAAAAACTGAAAATTTCACATCACAACTTCAAACCATGAAATTTTCTCATGAAACTACCGAAATTGAAACCCTAAACCACTAGTTTGCATATATTTGAAGTAGAGGAAAGTTTATTGCCAAAGTTACCTTGTACCTTCAAGAAAGATGGAAGCTTAGTGTTTTTCCTCCAAAAATCTTTCCACTCATGCCACTACTACAATCTGTCTAGGGGGAAAATCGTAATAATGCAATGGCTAAAACACCATGCTAATAAAAATCAGTGAAGATATCAAAATGTGAGAAGTGACACAAACTTTAATCTCGATGAAAAGAAGAGTTCAAACTTGGTTACTATTCTTGCTAGCTCTTAAACCTATACAATGTACATTGAATAATTTCCTCATTTCGAACCACAAACGAAAAATTTTCACTTAATTTAAAGACTAAATTATAGTAATAAACTCATGGACAAGGATCCAATACTGTCCAACCACCAATATTTAATAGCACTTATCAAAACAGCAGGTACCAAGTCCACTTTTCCTAACGGGAATACAGCTTACTACATAAAAATTTCACTACGCATAGTCCAATGATTACAACTATTTCAGGCAAAACCTCACTAATGGCTAACTTTGACTAGGAATGTCTTGAGATGCTATTCGACTAGGCAAATGCACTAATCCAAACTTATTCCGCACCTCTTCTGGAATCCCTTCGTATTTCTTTTTCAATTCTATGTTCTGGTGTCGTAGTTCAATTTTCTTCAAGTATTCTTATTCCCATCGTCCTTCCCAGTGCTCAGCTAATCTCTTTTGAAACTCTACTTCCTTTTGAATAATCTCTATTTTCTTATGCAGATCAGTCACATTTGTCATCTCGCCAATTCACTTAACTTGATGATAGCTTGCCAGGCAAATCAAAGGAGCAAAATAAGTAACTAATTACAATCGGAAACTCTAGTTATATAACTTTTAAGTTCATTCACTTCCAATCCAACCACGAGGAATTAAACTTAGCTATTCTCAAATGAAATAAACAAGAAAGTAGAATACAGGTAGGGCAATATCTCAAAATTTTATGCCACTTATTCTTATTCCGGGAGTTTAACACAAGGAGAATCCTCATCACTTATGTACATAATGAAATCCTAAAGTGTACTTCGTATCTCAAAAGTTTCACACCCTATCTCAAGTTTTTGCATACAGATATAGGACCTAACTCTTTTTCTTAAATCCCCACACATAATTCCAAAACTCTCGATCTCAACACGGTAATAATCAAGCCAAGTCCATACTTTGACATTAGTAGATAGGTGTCAAGGAAGTATAGGCAAGGGTAGTTCATCGAGGTAGAAATACCTATATAGTTGCAGTTAAACCGCCTCAAAATCTAATAAACACTTATCAAGTCCTCACAGTCATAGGAGAAGGAAACAGGTTTTCAGTGCAAATTTCTCGTCGTACACTACAATCTGGCCACCGTCTATAGAAACTCGAGCCAGACTATTACTAGATTAGTCCATAATAACACTCCTAGATCCAATCCCCTCGATCAGTCCAATTACTAGGTCAAATGTTAGAATCTTCCGTGCCTTGTCATTTGCCATCAAAACTTACCTCAAGTGCAATCAAGATACAGACCATTATTCTAGTGCTCTCCATTTTTTGGTACTCAAGTACAAGAATCCAAAATAAGATAATTCATAACTTGAACCAGCCGGTCCCAAGAGTAAATCACCCATATTAGAGATTCCAACCTGACGTACATATTTATCTTCCCCAAGTATCCTGAAAAGAATTTACACTTATAACAGACACGATTCATAGCTTACGCCCAAGAAGAGTACTTAGTCCTTTACACTAATTCACATAATCGAGACCATAACACCACTTGGCCCAAGCTTACTACGCGCAAAGACCACGCGAAACTGCTCTGATACCACTTGTGACAACCCCACCTCCCCCAAATTCGTACCCAAGAGTTTGGCGGACCGTCTGTCCAACTCTCGCCAGGACTTAGTCACAAATCATGAAAACTTACAAATAAAACTCACAAAAAAAATAATAGTTATTACAACCTTAACATATACACTCATGGTCCCCTAACATCCACACGACCTATAAATACAATCAAAGAATCAAACTTACAAAAAATCGAACCAAACAAACTAGCTAGATATCTATAACGTGCACGCTCGAGCAACTAACAATCTTAGAAAGATCGAGGCTTTCCTCAATTCAACCTCTCATGTTCTCATTCCTGTAACAAAAACAAATGGTGTGGAATGAGTTAAAAGCCCAGTGAGGTTCCAAATAATTAAGTAGGTAAAATACGAGACAAGATAGCATATTCAGACATCGAGAAACAAGTCAACTTCAATGAGATCATAATCCAGTATATAATTAAGCAAGTAGCTAGATAAAACATGCAAAAGGGTACAGTAAGGAACACATTCATGTCAAAGGATATAAGTTGCTCTCAGGAGCAAGTTCCATAGTAGCTTGATCAAGATCCGTTGACTCTCCGTCAACCACAAAAGTATAACGTCCATAGATCCCCACTTTACACTAGTTTCCGTCCACCGATCACCCTCTACTGGGCCCAAATGTCCAAGAAGTACCTAAGGTTCATCGATCTCCTTGACCAATCCCTTGCCAGCTCAATTCGACCAACCAACCCTAAGTTGGACTTATAGTCCTACATATACAGAAATTCAGGATATGACTTATAGCCCCCAAGTATTCAGTACTCAAGATTGGAGTCATTGGCCGTTGTCCAACGCTCACAAAGTAAAGTTTGGAGATGTTAGTTATCACTTAACGCTGCTCCGTATTTAGAAATAAACAGTGGCGGTAATATTCAAGCATACCAATTAGTCGAGAACATAATATTCCACTCGACAAAATAGGATAGAGGTACTGAGACGACATGAGAGGCACCTCCCACTCGGATTGAGTATAGTACATGCTACCGCTCAGCACTAGTGTCGACGAGATAACTCTCCAATCGACTTAATCAGGATAAAAGTACTGAAACGGGATGAGAGGTACCTCCCACTCTAATTGAGTGTGGTACATGCTACTGCTCAACACTTACAAGTCAAGCACAAGCACAAACACAAGTACAGATCATTCAAGTGCAAGCACAAGCGAGTACAAGATCATTCAAGAAGGGGAGGCCGAGCACGATAAGGACAACTTGCCTAGCCAGAATCAAGTCACAAGAAATGTCCAGCAATTCACATTCTCAAGTATTCCAAGTATTTCAAATAAATATATACAGGTCATATACATATTAGGTTACTTGTTCATGCGTGAGGGAGATAGCAAGTACTTAGTCAAGTCAGGTCAATTGAGGATATATAAGAGCACACTCGCCTAAACAGGTTCAAGTCACAATTAAATTTAGCATATCATGTTTCAAGTATTTCTGTGACGGCCCCACCTCCCCCTAAGGCGAACCAGAGGGTTCGGCGGGCCGCCTGCCCAGCTCTCGGCGGGACTCAGTTGCTCACTACAGTCCTCAACCCAATTACAATATAAATCTCAAAATTTCATCAAATTCTCCAATGATTACATATTACAAATGCAGCGGAAACTGATTCCAATCGTAGAACGTATACTTACATCCATATCAATTTCAAATATTTATACAAGACCAACTCGTACATAAAATAGATCCAAACTTAAACTGTACACGATATAAGCCATCCAGTCACGTGAATAAGCACTCCAAGCTTTTCTTCGCCTTGAGCCCTGTGGGGGGGAAAATAAAACATTTTTGGGGTGAGCTAGAAGCTCAGCGAGTAACCATTAAAATCAGTAATCAAATCGGTTTCACAATATTTCTTTTCAATGATGTCATAAATCAAATGATAAGTCCAGAAACGATTACAGCATTTACAAAACATTAAATATGGAGTATCAATAATTCAAGAAACATGTACAATGGAAAGCGATAGTAACATTCATGAAAGGATACATTCATTCTCCTGACATTTCCTCGCTCATTTGATCATTTATTTCATTTCATTCACCCCGTCCCTGGCTTTTGGCCAGGCTCCACCAACCTACATAGGTAATACTCGAGTATACGAAACGTTCACCCAAGTTCCTAATCGCCTGACCGAGTCCGCTTCTGGCTCAAGACGACCGGTAACAAGGGGCAATGGCCAGTTCAGCCCAAAAGGCTTACATTCATGCGCAAGTAACATTTCAATCGAAAATTTCACATTTATCGAGGTCGAGTGCGATAAAGTACACACTCGCCTCGAAAACTCGTTTTGGAAATCATTATAAGCGCTTAACACGTTATCAACCAAAATACAAGTCATGAAGTCAAGAAATATAGCAAACAAGGCACACTCACATGCCAGCACGCATGATATGCAAGAAAACATTTCAAAAGTAACTTTGGAAACAGTTCAAAAGTAAATAATGTAAGAAACGGATCATAAATAACTTTAGAAGTAGTTTGAGGTCACTCACCTCCACGGCTCTGAAACCATCCATCATATAGCATTGCCTTGCTCAAATCCAAGTCTTAGATCACAAACTCAATGCAAACAAGTCCTTTCAAAGTTCGGACAGCACTTCCCCTGAATTTCCTTACTTTTCCAGCCATCATGGCTTCATGATTTCCTCATTCCAACCCAAAGGTACACACACAACAACAAGTTCATCCAATAGCCATTCAGCAAGCTCCAAGTAGTACTAGTACAAGTCAAGCTAGGGAAAAGTCCGGATATGAAAGTTAAGCTCAAAACCAGAAAAACAGTTTTGACGTCATTTTGCGGTAATGGCACAACTTGCACTACGATTATCGGATTAGGGTGTAAGACCCACCATATCGAAGCTAAGAGACAGGGCTACAACAATGTAGAAGGCCACTCAGTCCAAATCCTAGCACAGCTAGGTCAAAAATGCAGAAAACCAACCCAGAACCGTAATTGCAGGTTCCCAAATCACACAATGCTGTAATTCGTCCAACTCAGTCTACACAGGTCCAAATGCATTGATTCCAAAGGCATGCGGTAGCTAAGACATCAAGATACATTTCATAAGAAGACACCAACAACAGAATCCAAAGCAATTCCAGTCAAAATGGCCAATTACAAGTGCAGTTCGCACATTCTGATCACCCAGAACAGCAACAGTAAAAATGACATAACTCACTCTACACTACTCCAAATGACCTGAAATTTTGTAGGCACCTTTAAAATGTCATTCCCTACAACTTTCATGTTTTGAGCTAAGGCCAATTCGGCCTCCATCTATGACCTAAAATTTCGGACAGAATGTAGCTTCAAGAACCCTAATTTTCTAGAATTTCTTCCAAACCCAAAATTGATTGCATTTATCAACAATTCACACCTACTAGAGTCATTATAGTCCATTGCCACTCATCATAAACAACCACAACACCATAATCCCATTAAACCATAAAATTCCACAAAAAAATAAAAACTTCACCATATCATCCACAAGCAAGCAATAAACCACAATTTCCAACTCTATAGCCACCATTAGGCATAAATTCAACATCATTAGGTGTAAGAGGATAGTCAATCACTACTTACCAAGTAAACAAGAAAGAGGAAGTTGTAGACCACCTTAGCTTCTCCAAAAACTTCACGAAAACACTCACTAGCACCAAATGGAAGAATTTTATGGAGTAGAAACAAAATCAAATGGTTGGATTATTGGATTGGAGCAAGAGGAAGTCAAGATGTTGAAGAGTTTTTCTTCCTTTCTCCCTTAAGGTTGGCCGGCCATAAGAGCTTGAGAATGAAGCCAATTTTGGTAATTTTTGAGATATTTAATCCAAGGGTAAGAAAGGTCAAAGTTGTCTTAGGCTCCAACCACTCACAAAGTGACACGTGTCACTTCATTAAATGCACTTCTATCCTTTTGTTCCCTCTCACATCAATCACATATCACCCTCTACTTATCTCTTAATACCCGATAAATTTTACACAGTATCCGGAACTTAACCTTATTGGCCGAATTTGTCCGAACTTTTCGCACTAGTGGGTCCCACATCCAAAATACGTTTTTAATTTCTCAAAAACTAACCGATACTAGAAAAATCATTTGAAAATTATATTTGCTCATAAACTTTATCTGGAAAATTTTCTAATCAAGAAAATGTAGAAAATGCGGGCGTTTAAAAAAATAAACCCTAGAAAATTAGAAAATTTCCGGGTTCTCAAACTCATTTTTTTTTCGGGGCGTCACAATCTCCCCTCCTTAAAAGAATGTCGTCCTCGACATTCCCTCTTGTACCAATCAAGTCAAGACATCCTGCAAAAATCTCTCAAGAGTCAATTCAAACCCACAGTCCGGCATCCTAAACTTCAAGCCTAGGATACACTACAGAGATCTGAAGCCTAAGCTCTGATACCACTTGTGACGGCCCCACCTCCCCCTAAGGCGAACCAGAGGGTTCGGCGGGCCGCCTGCCCAGCTCTCGCCGGGACTCAGTTGCTCACTACAGTCCTCAACCCAATTACAATATAAATCTCAAAATTTCATCAAATTCTCCAATGATTACATATTACAAATGCAGCGGAAACTGATTCCAATCGTAGAACGTATACTTACATCCATATCAATTTCAAATATTTATACAAGACCAACTCGTACATAAAATAGATCCAAACTTAAACTGTACACGATATAAGCCATCCAGTCACGTGAATAGCACTCCAAGCTTTTCTTCGCCTTGAGCCCTGTGGGGGGGAAAATAAAACATTTTTGGGGTGAGCTAGAAGCTCAGCGAGTAACCATTAAAATCAGTAATCAAATCGGTTTCACAATATTTCTTTTCAATGATGTCATAAATCAATGATGTCATAAATCAAATGATAAGTCCATAAACGATTACAGCATTTACAAAACATTAAATATGGAGTATCAATAATTCAAGAAACATGTACAATGGAAAGCGATAGTAACATTCATGAAAGGATACATTCATTCTCCTGACATTTCCTCGCTCATTTGATCATTTATTTCATTTCATTCACCCCGTCCCTGGCTTTTGGCCAGGCTCCACCAACCTACATAGGTAATACTCGAGTATACGAAACGTTCACCCAAGTTCCTAATCGCCTGACCGAGTCCGCTTCTGGCTCAAGACGACCGGTAACAAGGGGCAATGGCCAGTTCAGCCCAAAAGGCTTACATTCATGCGCAAGTAACATTTCAATCGAAAATTTCACATTTATCGAGGTCGAGTGCGATAAAGTACACACTCGCCTCGAAAACTCGTTTTGGAAATCATTATAAGCGCTTAACACGTTATCAACCAAAATACAAGTCATGAAGTCAAGAAATATAGCAAACAAGGCACACTCACATGCCAGCACGCATGATATGCAAGAAAACATTTCAAAAGTAACTTTGGAAACAGTTCAAAAGTAAATAATGTAAGAAACGGATCATAAATAACTTTAGAAGTAGTTTGAGGTCACTCACCTCCACGGCTCTGAAACCATCCATCATATAGCATTGCCTTGCTCAAATCCAAGTCTTAGATCACAAACTCAATGCAAACAAGTCCTTTCAAAGTTCGGACAGCACTTCCCCTGAATTTTCTTACTTTTCCAGCCATCATGGCTTCATGATTTCCTCATTCCAACCCAAAGGTACACACACAACAACAAGTTCATCCAATAGCCATTCAGCAAGCTCCAAGTAGTACTAGTACAAGTCAAGCTAGGGAAAAGTCCGGATATGAAAGTTAAGCTCAAAACCAGAAAAACAGTTTTGACGTCATTTTGCGGTAATGGCACAACTTGCACTACGATTATCGGATTAGGGTGTAAGACCCACCATATCGAAGCTAAGAGACAGGGATACAACAATGTAGAAGGCCACTCAGTCCAAATCCTAGCACAGATAGGTCAAAAATGCAGAAAACCAACCCAAAACCGTAATTGCAGGTTCCCAAATCACACAATGCTGTAATTCGTCCAACTCAGTCTACACAGGTCCAAATGCATTGATTCCAAAGGCATGCGGTAGCTAAGACATCAAGATACATTTCATAAGAAGACACCAATAACAAAATCTAAAGCAATTCCAGTCAAAATGGCCAATTACAAGTGCAGTTCGCACATTCTGATCACCCAGAACAGCAACAGTAAAAACGAGATAACTCACTCTACACTACTCCAAATGACCTGAAATTTCGTAGGCACCTTTAAAATGTTATTCCCTACAACTTTCATGTTTTGAGCTAAGGCCAATTCGGCCTCCATCTATGACCTAAAATTTCGGACAGAATGTAGCTTCAAGAACCCTAATTTTCCAGAATTTCTTCCAAACCCAAAATTGATTGCATTTATCAACAATTCACACCTACTAGAGTCATTATAGTCCATTTCCACTCATCATAAACAACCACAACACCATAATCCCATTAAACCAGAAAATTTCACAAAAAAATAAAAACTTCACCATATCATCCACAAGCAAGCAATAAACCACAATTTCCAACTCTATAGCCACCATTAGGCATAAATTCAACATCATTAGGTGTAAGAGGATAGTCAATCACTACTTACCAAGTAAACAAGAAAGAGGAAGTTGTAGACCACCTTAGCTTCTCCAAAAACTTCACCAAAACACTCACTAGCACCAAATGGAAGAATTTTATGGAGTAGAAACAAAATCAAATGGTTGGATTATTGGATTGGAGCAAGAGGAAGTCAAGATGTTGAAGAGTTTTTCTTCCTTTCTCCCTTAAGGTTGGCCGGCCATAAGAGCTTGAGAATGAAGCCAATTTTGGTAATTTTTGAGATATTTAATCCAAGGGTAAGAAAGGTCAAAGTTGTCTTAGGCTCCAACCACTCACAAAGTGACACGTGTCACTTCATTAAATGCACTTCTATCCTTTTGTTCCCTCTCACATCAATCACATCTCACCCTCTACTTATCTCTTAATACCCGATAAATTTTACACAGTATCCGGAACTTAACCTTATTGGCCGAATTTGTCCGAACTTTTCGCACTAGTGGGTCCCACATCCAAAATACGTTTTTAATTTCTCAAAAACTAACCGATACTAGAAAAATCATTTGAAAACTATATTTGCTCATAAACTTTATCTGGAAAATTTTCTAATCAAGAAAATGTAGTAAATGCGGGCGTTTAAAAAAATAAACCCTAGAAAATTAGAAAATTTCCGGGTTCTCAAACTCATTTTTTTTTCGGGGCGTCACAATCTCCCCTCCTTAAAAGAATGTCGTCCTCGACATTCCCTCTTGTACCAATCAAGTCAAGACATCCTGCAAAAATCTCTCAAGAGTCAATTCAAACCCACAGTCCGGCATCCTAAACTTCAAGCCTAGGATACACTACAGAGATCTGAAGCCTAAGCTCTGATACCACTTGTGACGGCCCCACCTCCCCCTAAGGCGAACCAGAGGGTTCGGCGGGCCGCCTGCCCAGCTCTCGCCGGGACTCAGTTGCTCACTACAGTCCTCAACCCAATTACAATATAAATCTCAAAATTTCATCAAATTCTCCAATGATTACATATTACAAATGCAGCGGAAACTGATTCCAATCGTAGAACGTATACTTACATCCATATCAATTTCAAATATTTATACAAGACCAACTCGTACATAAAATAGATCCAAACTTAAACTGTACACGATATAAGCCATCCAGTCACGTGAATAGCACTCCAAGCTTTTCTTCGCCTTGAGCCCTGTGGGGGGGAAAATAAAACATTTTTGGGGTGAGCTAGAAGCTCAGCGAGTAACCATTAAAATCAGTAATCAAATCGGTTTCACAATATTTCTTTTCAATGATGTCATAAATCAATGATGTCATAAATCAAATGATAAGTCCATAAACGATTACAGCATTTACAAAACATTAAATATGGAGTATCAATAATTCAAGAAACATGTACAATGGAAAGCGATAGTAACATTCATGAAAGGATACATTCATTCTCCTGACATTTCCTCGCTCATTTGATCATTTATTTCATTTCATTCACCCCGTCCCTGGCTTTTGGCCAGGCTCCACCAACCTACATAGGTAATACTCGAGTATACGAAACGTTCACCCAAGTTCCTAATCGCCTGACCGAGTCCGCTTCTGGCTCAAGACGACCGGTAACAAGGGGCAATGGCCAGTTCAGCCCAAAAGGCTTACATTCATGCGCAAGTAACATTTCAATCGAAAATTTCACATTTATCGAGGTCGAGTGCGAGAAAGTACACACTCGCCTCGAAAACTCGTTTTGGAAATCATTATAAGCGCTTAACACGTTATCAACCAAAATACAAGTCATGAAGTCAAGAAATATAGCAAACAAGGCACACTCACATGCCAGCACGCATGATATGCAAGAAAACATTTCAAAAGTAACTTTGGAAACAGTTCAAAAGTAAATAATGTAAGAAACGGATCATAAATAACTTTAGAAGTAGTTTGAGGTCACTCACCTCCACGGCTCTGAAACCATCCATCATATAGCATTGCCTTGCTCAAATCCAAGTCTTAGATCACAAACTCAATGCAAACAAGTCCTTTCAAAGTTCGGACAGCACTTCCCCTGAATTTTCTTACTTTTCCAGCCATCATGGCTTCATGATTTCCTCATTCCAACCCAAAGGTACACACACAACAACAAGTTCATCCAATAGCCATTCAGCAAGCTCCAAGTAGTACTAGTACAAGTCAAGCTAGGGAAAAGTCCGGATATGAAAGTTAAGCTCAAAACCAGAAAAACAGTTTTGACGTCATTTTGCGGTAATGGCACAACTTGCACTACGATTATCGGATTAGGGTGTAAGACCCACCATATCGAAGCTAAGAGACAGGGATACAACAATGTAGAAGGCCACTCAGTCCAAATCCTAGCACAGATAGGTCAAAAATGCAGAAAACCAACCCAAAACCGTAATTGCAGGTTCCCAAATCACACAATGCTGTAATTCGTCCAACTCAGTCTACACAGGTCCAAATGCATTGATTCCAAAGGCATGCGGTAGCTAAGACATCAAGATACATTTCATAAGAAGACACCAATAACAAAATCTAAAGCAATTCCAGTCAAAATGGCCAATTACAAGTGCAGTTCGCACATTCTGATCACCCAGAACAGCAACAGTAAAAACGAGATAACTCACTCTACACTACTCCAAATGACCTGAAATTTCGTAGGCACCTTTAAAATGTTATTCCCTACAACTTTCATGTTTTGAGCTAAGGCCAATTCGGCCTCCATCTATGACCTAAAATTTCGGACAGAATGTAGCTTCAAGAACCCTAATTTTCCAGAATTTCTTCCAAACCCAAAATTGATTGCATTTATCAACAATTCACACCTACTAGAGTCATTATAGTCCATTTCCACTCATCATAAACAACCACAACACCATAATCCCATTAAACCAGAAAATTTCACAAAAAAATAAAAACTTCACCATATCATCCACAAGCAAGCAATAAACCACAATTTCCAACTCTATAGCCACCATTAGGCATAAATTCAACATCATTAGGTGTAAGAGGATAGTCAATCACTACTTACCAAGTAAACAAGAAAGAGGAAGTTGTAGACCACCTTAGCTTCTCCAAAAACTTCACCAAAACACTCACTAGCACCAAATGGAAGAATTTTATGGAGTAGAAACAAAATCAAATGGTTGGATTATTGGATTGGAGCAAGAGGAAGTCAAGATGTTGAAGAGTTTTTCTTCCTTTCTCCCTTAAGGTTGGCCGGCCATAAGAGCTTGAGAATGAAGCCAATTTTGGTAATTTTTGAGATATTTAATCCAAGGGTAAGAAAGGTCAAAGTTGTCTTAGGCTCCAACCACTCACAAAGTGACACGTGTCACTTCATTAAATGCACTTCTATCCTTTTGTTCCCTCTCACATCAATCACATCTCACCCTCTACTTATCTCTTAATACCCGATAAATTTTACACAGTATCCGGAACTTAACCTTATTGGCCGAATTTGTCCGAACTTTTCGCACTAGTGGGTCCCACATCCAAAATACGTTTTTAATTTCTCAAAAACTAACCGATACTAGAAAAATCATTTGAAAATTATATTTGCTCATAAACTTTATCTGGAAAATTTTCTAATCAAGAAAATGTAGAAAATGCGGGCGTTTAAAAAAATAAACCCTAGAAAATTAGAAAATTTCCGGGTTCTCAAACTCATTTTTTTTTCGGGGCGTCACAATCTCCCCTCCTTAAAAGAATGTCGTCCTCGACATTCCCTCTTGTACCAATCAAGTCAAGACATCCTGCAAAAATCTCTCAAGAGTCAATTCAAACCCACAGTCCGGCATCCTAAACTTCAAGCCTAGGATACACTACAGAGATCTGAAGCCTAAGCTCTGATACCACTTGTGACGGCCCCACCTCCCCCTAAGGCGAACCAGAGGGTTCGGCGGGCCGCCTGCCCAGCTCTCGCCGGGACTCAGTTGCTCACTACAGTCCTCAACCCAATTACAATATAAATCTCAAAATTTCATCAAATTCTCCAATGATTACATATTACAAATGCAGCGGAAACTGATTCCAATCGTAGAACGTATACTTACATCCATATCAATTTCAAATATTTATACAAGACCAACTCGTACATAAAATAGATCCAAACTTAAACTGTACACGATATAAGCCATCCAATCACGTGAATAGCACTCCAAGCTTTTCTTCGCCTTGAGCCCTGTGGGGGGAAAAATAAAACATTTTTGGGGTGAGCTAGAAGCTCAGCGAGTAACCATTAAAATCAGTAATCAAATCGGTTTCACAATATTTCTTTTCAATGATGTCATAAATCAATGATGTCATAAATCAAATGATAAGTCCATAAACGATTACAGCATTTACAAAACATTAAATATGGAGTATCAATAATTCAAGAAACATGTACAATGGAAAGCGATAGTAACATTCATGAAAGGATACATTCATTCTCTTGACATTTCCTCGCTCATTTGATCATTTATTTCATTTCATTCACCCCGTCCCTGGCTTTTGGCCAGGCTCCACCAACCTACATAGGTAATACTCGAGTATACCAAACGTTCACCCAAGTTCCTAATCGCCTGACCGAATCCGCTTCTGGCTCAAGACGACCGGTAACAAGGGGCAATGGCCAGTTCAGCCCAAAAGGCTTACATTCATGCGCAAGTAACATTTCAATCGAAAATTTCACATTTATCGAGGTCGAGTGCGATAAAGTACACACTCGCCTCGAAAACTCGTTTTGGAAATCATTATAAGCGCTTAACACGTTATCAACCAAAATACAAGTCATGAAGTCAAGAAATATAGCAAACAAGGCACACTCACATGCCAGCACGCATGATATGCAAGAAAACATTTCAAAAGTAACTTTGGAAACAGTTCAAAAGTAAATAATGTAAGAAACGGATCATAAATAACTTTAGAAGTAGTTTGAGGTCACTCACCTCCACGGCTCTGAAACCATCCATCATATAGCATTGCCTTGCTCAAATCCAAGTCTTAGATCACAAACTCAATGCAAACAAGTCCTTTCAAAGTTCGGACAGCACTTCCCCTGAATTTCCTTACTTTTCCAGCCATCATGGCTTCATGATTTCCTCATTCCAACCCAAAGGTACACACACAACAACAAGTTCATCCAATAGCCATTCAGCAAGCTCCAAGTAGTACTAGTACAAGTCAAGCTAGGGAAAAGTCCGGATATGAAAGTTAAGCTCAAAACCAGAAAAACAGTTTTGACGTCATTTTGCGGTAATGGCACAACTTGCACTACGATTATCGGATTAGGGTGTAAGACCCACCATATCGAAGCTAAGAGACAGGGATACAACAATGTAGAAGGCCACTCAGTCCAAATCCTAGCAAAGCTAGGTCAAAAATGCAGAAAACCAACCCAGAACCGTAATTGCAGGTTCCCAAATCACACAATGCTGTAATTCGTCCAACTCAGTCTACACAGGTCCAAATGCATTGATTCCAAAGGCATGCGGTAGCTAAGACATCAAGATACATTTCATAAGAAGACACCAACAACAAAATCCAAAGCAATTCCAGTCAAAATGGCCAATTACAAGTGCAGTTCGCACATTCTGATCACCCAGAACAGCAACAGTAAAAATGACATAACTCACTCTACACTACTCCAAATGACCTGAAATTTTGTAGGCACCTTTAAAATGTCATTCCCTACAACTTTCATGTTTTGAGCTAAGGCCAATTCGGCCTCCATCTATGACCTAAAATTTCGGACAGAATGTAGCTTCAAGAACCCTAATTTTCTAGAATTTCTTCCAAACCCAAAATTGATTGCATTTATCAACAATTCACACCTACTAGAGTCATTATAGTCCATTGCCACTCATCATAAACAACCACAACACCATAATCCCATTAAACCATAAAATTCCACAAAAAAATAAAAACTTCACCATATCATCCACAAGCAAGCAATAAACCACAATTTCCAACTCTATAGCCACCATTAGGCATAAATTCAACATCATTAGGTGTAAGAGGATAGTCAATCACTACTTACCAAGTAAACAAGAAAGAGGAAGTTGTAGACCACCTTAGCTTCTCCAAAAACTTCACCAAAACACTCACTAGCACCAAATGGAAGAATTTTATGGAGTAGAAACAAAATCAAATGGTTGGATTATTGGATTGGAGCAAGAGGAAGTCAAGATGTTGAAGAGTTTTTCTTCCTTTCTCCCTTAAGGTTGGCCGGCCATAAGAGCTTGAGAATGAAGCCAATTTTGGTAATTTTTGAGATATTTAATCCAAGGGTAAGAAAGGTCAAAGTTGTCTTAGGCTCCAACCACTCACAAAGTGACACGTGTCACTTCATTAAATGCACTTCTATCCTTTTGTTCCCTCTCACATCAATCACATCTCACCCTCTACTTATCTCTTAATACCCGATAAATTTTACACAGTATCCGGAACTTAACCTTATTGGCCGAATTTGTCCGAACTTTTCGCACTAGTGGGTCCCACATCCAAAATACGTTTTTAATTTCTCAAAAACTAACCGATACTAGAAAAATCATTTGAAAACTATATTTGCTCATAAACTTTATCTGGAAAATTTTCTAATCAAGAAAATGTAGTAAATGCGGGCGTTTAAAAAAATAAACCCTAGAAAATTAGAAAATTTCCGGGTTCTCAAACTCATTTTTTTTTCGGGGCGTCACAATCTCCCCTCCTTAAAAGAATGTCGTCCTCGACATTCCCTCTTGTACCAATCAATTCAAGACATCCTGCAAAAATCTCTCAAGAGTCAATTCAAACCCACAGTCCGGCATCCTAAACTTCAAGCCTAGGATACACTACAGAGATCTGAAGCCTAAGCTCTGATACCACTTGTGACGGCCCCACCTCCCCCTAAGGCGAACCAGAGGGTTCGGCGGGCCGCCTGCCCAGCTCTCGCCGGGACTCAGTTGCTCACTACAGTCCTCAACCCAATTACAATATAAATCTCAAAATTTCATCAAATTCTCCAATGATTACATATTACAAATGCAGCGGAAACTGATTCCAATCGTAGAACGTATACTTACATCCATATCAATTTCAAATATTTATACAAGACCAACTCGTACATAAAATAGATCCAAACTTAAACTGTACACGATATAAGCCATCCAGTCACGTGAATAGCACTCCAAGCTTTTCTTCGCCTTGAGCCCTGTGGGGGGGGAAAATAAAACATTTTTGGGGTGAGCTAGAAGCTCAGCGAGTAACCATTAAAATCAGTAATCAAATCGGTTTCACAATATTTCTTTTCAATGATGTCATAAATCAAATGATAAGTCCATAAACGATTACAGCATTTACAAAACATTAAATATGGAGTATCAATAATTCAAGAAACATGTACAATGGAAAGCGATAGTAACATTCATGAAAGGATACATTCATTCTCCTGACATTTCCTCGCTCATTTGATCATTTATTTCATTTCATTCACCCCGTCCCTGGCTTTTGGCCAGGCTCCACCAACCTACATAGGTAATACTCGAGTATACCAAACGTTCACCCAAGTTCCTAATCGCCTGACCGAGTCCGCTTCTGGCTCAAGACGACCGGTAACAAGGGGCAATGGCCAGTTCAGCCCAAAAGGCTTACATTCATGCGCAAGTAACATTTCAATCGAAAATTTCACATTTATCGAGGTCGAGTGCGATAAAGTACACACTCGCCTCGAAAACTCGTTTTGGAAATCATTATAAGCGCTTAACACGTTATCAACCAAAATACAAGTCATGAAGTCAAGAAATATAGCAAACAAGGCACACTCACATGCCAGCACGCATGATATGCAAGAAAACATTTCAAAAGTAACTTTGGAAACAGTTCAAAAGTAAATAATGTAAGAAACGGATCATAAATAACTTTAGAAGTAGTTTGAGGTCACTCACCTCCACGGCTCTGAAACCATCCATCATATAGCATTGCCTTGCTCAAATCCAAGTCTTAGATCACAAACTCAATGCAAACAAGTCCTTTCAAAGTTCGGACAGCACTTCCCCTGAATTTCCTTACTTTTCCAGCCATCATGGCTTCATGATTTCCTCATTCCAACCCAAAGGTACACACACAACAACAAGTTCATCCAATAGCCATTCAGCAAGCTCCAAGTAGTACTAGTACAAGTCAAGCTAGGGAAAAGTCCGGATATGAAAGTTAAGCTCAAAACCAGAAAAACAGTTTTGACGTCATTTTGCGGTAATGGCACAACTTGCACTACGATTATCGGATTAGGGTGTAAGACCCACCATATCGAAGCTAAGAGACAGGGCTACAACAATGTAGAAGGCCACTCAGTCCAAATCCTAGCACAGCTAGGTCAAAAATGCAGAAAACCAACCCAGAACCGTAATTGCAGGTTCCCAAATCACACAATGCTGTAATTCGTCCAACTCAGTCTACACAGGTCCAAATGCATTGATTCCAAAGGCATGCGGTAGCTAAGACATCAAGATACATTTCATAAGAAGACACCAACAACAGAATCCAAAGCAATTCCAGTCAAAATGGCCAATTACAAGTGCAGTTCGCACATTCTGATCACCCAGAACAGCAACAGTAAAAATGACATAACTCACTCTACACTACTCCAAATGACCTGAAATTTTGTAGGCACCTTTAAAATGTCATTCCCTACAACTTTCATGTTTTGAGCTAAGGCCAATTCGGCCTCCATCTATGACCTAAAATTTCGGACAGAATGTAGCTTCAAGAACCCTAATTTTCTAGAATTTCTTCCAAACCCAAAATTGATTGCATTTATCAACAATTCACACCTACTAGAGTCATTATAGTCCATTGCCACTCATCATAAACAACCACAACACCATAATCCCATTAAACCAGAAAATTCCACAAAAAAATAAAAACTTCACCATATCATCCACAAGCAAGCAATAAACCACAATTTCCAACTCTATAGCCACCATTAGACATAAATTCAACATCATTAGGTGTAAGAGGATAGTCAATCACTACTTACCAAGTAAACAAGAAAGAGGAAGTTGTAGACCACCTTAGCTTCTCCAAAAACTTCACCAAAACACTCACTAGCACCAAATGGAAGAATTTTATGGAGTAGAAACAAAATCAAATGGTTGGATTATTGGATTGGAGCAAGAGGAAGTCAAGATGTTGAAGAGTTTTTCTTCCTTTCTCCCTTAAGGTTGGCCGGCCATAAGAGCTTGAGAATGAAGCCAATTTTGGTAATTTTTGAGATATTTAATCCAAGGGTAAGAAAGGTCAAAGTTGTCTTAGGCTCCAACCACTCACAAAGTGACACGTGTCACTTCATAAATGCACTTCTATCCTTTTGTTCCCTTTACATACATGACAAAAAAAGTTTTCTATTCAAATTTTTTTTCTATTTATATAACTAATAGTTTCAAAACATTATCCATTTTCTATGGCTTTTTAAATTAATTTTTCTATTCAAATTACTTCATTTGAATTGTTATTTTCTAGAGTTTTTCTAAAAAAAATGTACTATAGTGTTTTGATGTAACTAAAGTAAAAAAGATGATTGAAAATTGTGTTCATAGAAAAAGTAATTATTTTTTTGAAAAAACGGTAATCCAAACAAGGCTTTGCACTTTCCACCAATGAATGAAAATATGCTTTTGCACTCTAGATGTTCTCCCCTTTCTCTTCTCACTTTTTTTGGTAAACTTGTATAGGGGGATTACGGGGATAAATGAAAAAAAATTACAGGGGAAAAAAGTGAATATTTATACAAACTATAAGTGATCATATGATGATTAAGATTTTATCTCACGTGTTTTATAGTGTGTTTGGTATAAACACTGTAATTAATTATACATTCCATCCATTTTCCACGTCACATAAAACTATTGGGAGTTATGTGACAATTTTGAAACCTTAGGGAGGCCATCAAACATTATATAAAAATTACAAGGAAATTATAAGTAGGGCTGCAATTCAATTGAACAACTTGACTCGAACTCACGAGTAGCTTGGTTAACTGCTTGACTCGAACTCGATTAATGTCGAGTTCGAGTCGATCTCGAGCTACTTGATTGAGCTTTCAAGTCAAGTTTGAATATGTATATCATATACTCGAGAACTTATCGAACTCTATCGAGTACTGGGTGTAATATATAATTAATATATTATAAATAATTAAATTACCTTTTTAAGTTGATTATTTGCAATAAGTACGATCCTAATCATTTGTCGAGCTCAAACTCAGATATCGAACTTACTAACTTCTCGAGTTATATCGAGTCAAGTTTGAATCTTCCTGGTATTACATCGAGTTGAGTTCAAACTTTATTCAAACAACTCGCTCGAGCTCAAATTTGAGTACTGCTATTAGGCATGAAGTCGAACTCAAGTTTGGCGATACTCGAGTTTGACTTGATTCGATATCACCCCTAGTTATAAGTAATTTACCCAAAAAAAAAAAAAAAGAAAGGGAATGAGCGCGTATTGCCGTTCACATACGTCTCCCATATTCATTCACCTTACCCGTTGAAGTCAAAAGATTTTACTGGGCATTAACAAAAAGGGATAATTTCAGAAACCTCCCCTGAGGTTTCTGACATTTACACTTACCTCCCCTGTGGTTTGAACAATTACACTGACCTCCCCTGAGGTTACTAATCCTTTACAAATTCAGTCCAAATGATTAAAATATTATTTTAGAGAGTGAAATTAGAATTTTGTACCTGATTTGTCCTTTGTGCCACATGTCCAATGAATGGCAAAGTATTACAAATTAATTAACAATTAATAAACTTTAACGAGCGTAGTTTATAGGCAAATACGTATTGTCTATTTAAAGTACCAGCTCTTTACATGAATTTTATTTTCAAACATTTACTTTATCACAAATATTTATTCTCAAATACAGATTTGTATTTACTCTCAAATATTTAATTTTTGTTAAATACAAAACCTACCAGTTTTTCTTCCGTAGAAATATTAATATAACATTTTTTCAATTTCAGTTACAAATATTTATGTATTTAACATAAATTAAATGATGCAAAATAAAATACTCATAAAGAGCTAATACTTTACTCATGTAATGGATGAAAGCCATAAAAAATTAACATTTTATAGGCCATTTCTTTTTTTAATTTTAATTTATATTAAATAGATAACCTATCGATTTTCTTTTTACAAGAATATTATTGTAACACCTTTAATTTTTAATTACAAATATTGATATATTTATTGTAAATTAAATATTTAAAAATAAAATACCTGTAAAGAGCCGGTACTTTAAATAAGTTATGCGTATTTGCCTATAAACTACACTCCTTACTTAAATCAATAAACTACACTCCTTAACTTAAATCAATAAACTATACTCCTTACTTTAAATAGTGTAGTTTATAGGCAAATACGTATATCCTATTTAAAGTATCGGCTCTTTACAGATATTTTATTTTCAAATATTTAATTTATGATAAATATATTAACATTTGTAATTAAAAATTAAAAAGTGTTAAAGTAATATTCTTGCAAAAAAAATCAGTAGGTTATCTATTTAATATAAATTAAATATTTTTAAAAAAATAAATGGCCTCATAAACTATTAATTTTTTATGACTTTCATCCATTACATGAGTAAAGTATTGGCTCTTTATAGATATTTTATCCTGAATCATTTAATTTATGTTAAATACATAAATATTTATAACTAAAATTGAAAAAGTGTTATATTAGGCCTTGTTTGGATTGCTTGTTTCCGTCGAAAAATATTGTCGTTTTCCGTGATCACATTTCCCTGTCACCTTTTTCCCTCACACATATCAAATCGCTACAGTAATTTTTCCATGAAAAATGACAGAAAATGCAATCCAAACACAATATTTCTACGAAAGAAAAACTGGTAGGTTTTGTGTTTGACAAAAATTAAATATTTGAGAGTAAATACAAATCTGTATTTGAGAATAAATATTTGTGATAAAGTAAATGTTTGAAAGTAAAATACATGTAAAGAGTTGGTACTTTAAATAGGCAATACGTATTTGCCTATAAACTACGCTCGTTAAAGTTTATTAATTGTTAATTAATTTGTAATACTTTGCCATTCATTGGACATGTGGCACAAAGGACAAATCAGGTACAAAATTCTAATTTCACACTCTAAAATAATATTTTAATCATTTGGACTGAATTTGTAAAGGATTAGTAACCTCAGGGGAGGTCAGTGTAATTGTTCAAACCACAGGGGAGGTAAGTGTAAATGTCAGAAACCTCAGGGAGGTTTCTGTAATTATCCCTACCAAAAAGCCTCCAAGCCAAAAGCCCAGAAATGCCATTTCACGTTCCCTCCTCATTTCATTTTTACGAACTAGCCCTTCCTTTCCCCGCGTTTCTTCATCGTCCTCCTGGCCAGTTGGCTTTGCTTCATTCTCCTCGAATATTCTTTTTCTTCACCTCTCCCACCTGGATCATTTTCTTAAAGTTCCAAATATATCCCCAACTTCAAACCTATATATAACCCTCCAGTCAAAAATTGAATTCGATTCAATCCTCTATGCCATTTTTTCTTCCGTTTAATGCACGAATTCCTTTCCCACTTTCACTGCCTTCTCATATTAGTCATCGAATTTTGATAATCCGACTAGGGTTCCGAATTCGGGGTAAATATTCAATTGGAGTAACACCCAATGATCGTTGAATTGAGGAAACTTGAATTGAATTAACAGAATTCTGTTAAGTTCAATTCGCATTATTTTTCGTTCCGGATTCTTTGGCGGTAGTATCTTGGTGCCAGTAGTATCTGTGGAGATGACATTGCCAATGGATAAATTGTGTTTAGGGTTGATCGATCCACAGGATGATCCACAAAGTTCTGAAATCAAGTAAGCTTTTTTGATAGAATTGTTGAGTATGTATGTTTGTTCATAAATAGCACCTCTGATTTTATGTATTATCCCATGTGTGTGGTGTGAGTGTTTTTGTCAAGTCAGTGCACTAATTTGCGCCAAAGTTAAACTCCAGATGCAGGGCCTAGTCATCTTTTTCTCCTTTTGTCGCACTATTTATTTGTATTCTTCAGAGTCTTCTCCCATTGGCCACTTGCGCACCTTTGTAAAGACTTGAGGATATAGGGGATGGCCTATTAGTAAGTTGGTAGCAGTTCAGAAGCTCGTTGGACCATGTTCATTCCCTCACTTCTTAGGCTTCATTATTGAAATTTTAGGAACATTTGATATGTTGACTGCATACTCATCCAAAGCTTTTATTCCCCATAACTGAGTTCTGATCTTTGCTTGGATATTGTAGATTAACATGCTTATTTTGCAATACAACAGCTTAGCATTGTCTTTCGTTTACTTTTGTTAGTATGTGTGTATTTCAAATATTATAGAAAAATAGTTAAGATTTGATTATCCTTTTATGCACAGCGTTATTTATCCAGATTGCCCATTTTCTTGTCTGCTTTTGTTCATCCTTATATAGATGTGCTCTTTATATAGATTATTTCTTTTGTCTCCAGGAAAACATATGTGGTTCTAGTATCGACAGGAAGCTTCAACCCTCCTACATACATGCACATGCGGTGTTTCGGTCAGTATTCTAAAATTTTGGCAATTTATCCAGGCAGATTAAAGTTCTTCTTTCAAATTCATTAGAATCTAGGAATTGGGGATGATCAGCAATTACACCTATATGTGCATAAAGAGTATTAATTTGGTGGCTATGTTTTATAATTTTTGCATAGAATGCATCATATAGCCTGTATTGATTAATTTCTTTTAATGCTTAGAGTTGGCAAGAGACGCACTAAATTCAGCTGGGTTTTGCGTAATTGGAGGTTATATGTCACCTGTAAATGATGCTTATAAGAAAAAGGTATAGAATCTATAACTAAGCAATCAAATCATATTGATTTGGGATGTTGGTAGCAGGATTTTTGTATAAATTGATGCTGATCTTTTAAAGAATATATATATTAGAATATTTCTGTCCTTACATAATGAGTTGAACTTTCAAAAGGATAACTGATTACAATCTTAGTAATTATTGCTGGAATTAGAAGGAGAAAGAAAGTAAATGAAGAATCCTTTTGGACTTTTTAGCATTATAACTCCTTGAGCAGCCACAAATGGCCCAGCTAATACTAATATAATTCTTAAGACCTGTAGCATACATAAGTGACTACTGATTATAATTTCTTTTTCAATGATTTTTGGGGACAAGTTCTAGTCAAATCTTCTATGCATCTTTGTTTTCATGCTCTTAATACACCTCAGTGCTTTTTTACTGTAACTTAATATTTTGTTTTTCTATGATCATCTGAGTGTTTTAGCTAAGAATTGTTTTTGTTTTCATTTTCATGATAGGGTCTCATATCTGCTGAACATCGTCTTGCAATGTGCAATTTGGCCTGCAGAAGTTCTGAGTTTGTGAGGGTGGACCCTTGGGAGGTCTCCCCTCTCTCTCTTAAAATTAGCAGTCACATCCTTTTTGGACAATTATTTTGGACAAGCATGTTCCATTTGTTAATTGAATTATGATTGGAAACTTCATAAACTGTACTTTTGTCTTTTATTGTCCCTTGATGATGTTACAGGCAAATCAGAGTACTTATCAACGGACATTGACAGTTTTGTCCAGAATCAAGAGTGCATTATGTGAGAGTGGCCGGGTATTCAGTGGTGAGTTTTGACATTATATTCAGTTTTCCAGGAATATTTCGTTATTTTCTTGTCATGTATGTTTCCCATGTTGACTAGCTTAAGCTTGGTTATCTTTGAAGGAACTCAAGTTGTCAATAGCTTACCCTAAGCTATAGGTGTAAAGCTTAAAATCTGTATGCCTTTCAATTTTGTGCTCATCAGGATAGAGTTGTATGATTCAGCTTTCGGTCTTTTATCTAGATCAGTGGTCATTTCATTACCAGCACTTAATTGTCTGCAGGTACCCTTAAGGTCATGCTAATATGTGGTTCTGACCTGGTAGAATCATTCAGCACCCCTGGAGTATGGATCCGTGATCAGGTGGGCTTCATATGTTTAGCAATTAAAAACTTCCTCAACAACCAGGAATGGTATCCATTTTGGGTTCCTTAATTTCATTTATTAAGTGGTATCCTTTAAGTATCATTTTGCCATCAGAAGCATGAAATTGAGATTTTATTTTAATCTTAGGGAATAAAAGTCTGATGTTAGTAATGTTCTTCTTGAGTATTTTGTTACCTCTAATTGATAGACACATATAGGAGAGAGGAAAAAATGTTTAAATACTGTAATGGCAATAAAATATGTACATTTTATGAGCTATGCTGAAAAGAATATTGAAACTTGTAAGATGCACTTGAAACACTATTCCAGAAGGCAACTCAGTACAAATTACGAGATTGTTAGTGGTAGAAATTCATGTAATGAGTTCACTTTTATATACTTAGGTTGAGGCAATATGCAGAGATTTTGGGTTGGTTTGCATTCGCAGAGATGGTCAGGATGTTGAGAAGATGATCAATGATGATGACATTCTGAACAATTTTAAGGTAAGCTAAAGTACAATTTTAGCTCATAAAACTCTTGTTTGTATTTTGTCCCCACAATTGTTGTTCAACTTATTGATGGGCATGTGCTATGTTCATTGTCTGCATTTACATTTACCTATATTTAAGGCCGCCCATAGTCTTATGTCTAATAATCAGAATCGAAAATAATTTTATTGGAGTTGTAAGTTGCAGAATATATATAAATTGGACTTTTTTATTCAAATATGTGGACCGTATATGTTTAGCAGTTACTTCAAGTGGTTTTCAGATAAGCCAAACTTGACATTTGACAACTGGGCTTCATTGCAAGGAGCTTAATAAAGTGTTTGGACATCATTTGGTGCATGTTGCTCACCCTACTCCCCATCCTGCAACCACAGGGTCATTTTTTATTGATGTACTTCCAATTTATTAGTTGCCCATGTTTTGCACAGTATAACATCAAAATTGTTGACGAAGTGGTGCCAAATGGAATCAGTTCAACAGGATTGAGGTAAAAAGTTAAGTGTGTTTTTACCAGTTAAGATGGTAGCCACCGTTCATAATGGTTTTCAAAGAAAAGAGATAAATTGTTGACTTTCTTTCAGGGACTGCATTTCGAGGGGCTTGTCTGTGAAATATTTAACTGCTGATGAAATAATTGGTTATATTAAACAACATGACCTCTACATCATGTAGAAGTCCGATGATGCCTCTGCTTTTTAAGTAATCTCCTATTTGAAGGACCGCTGTATTAAACATTCTACTACTATAGTAGGAGTGGTAGTTTATTTGCTATGAAAGGCATATGGCTGATGTTTCAGATTTTCAGTCCCGTTAGTTTGACTGAGGGATTTAACTTGGGTAGCAAAAGCTGCTCGTGGATGAGTCGCCTGGTCTTTGACGGACCGTGGAAGTTACTTTCTACCTTGAAGCGGGATGGAGAGACCGTCTAATGTATTCAATTTTTGCCACAGAAGTTGACATTTCTCAATATTGCGGCCAATGTGTCAGGAGAGAAGAATTGGAAGACATGTATATAGTCTCTATAGGATGTAAGATGTCTCTTAATTTTTTTTCTTTTTTCTTTTACATATGGCTGAGAATTTTAGAAAGGGTTCAAAGGCGATCTCTCATGAGCAATATTAACTGTAGTCGTAGCTTAAACGTACTTTAGCATATTGACAGTAGTCTTGTAGACTACCATTTCCTGAAGAAAAAAGTATACACCTCACGTTGTACTTTAAGACCTCCATCCTCACTTACAATTCCTCTCGACTCTCGAGTATTGTCACTCGCATTTGATAAAATCTGCAGTTTTGCGTAATTTTCTTCAATTTCTTTGAATAATCATCTTGCTAAGGTGAAAATCTTTTCTGCTTCCTCTCTGGGATGTTATCCATTGATTGCCACGAGAGCTGAGTATGATACTAACCTAGCTGGATACGGGGCAGGGACGGCAGAATGACCGTCCCTGAACGGTCCCCTCACAAACACAACCGTGAGGATTAGAAATAACCACGTCGACTAGTTTTGGAAAGGTAAAAAAATTACGTCACATAAATTAGTAATGGAAAAAAAATTTGATGCTTCTGACGGACCTCGTCATGAAGCATTAGCTCCGTTCCACAAAATCCCGCTCAAATGAATCATCAAACAAAAAGTTCATTTGCTTTCCCTCCACAATAATTGCAAATTTTCATTCATCCATAACACCAAAAAATGGAAGCAAACAGAGAATACAAGAAAGTGGCTGGAGGTAAAATAAGAAAGTGGTTGAAGGCAGACTAGGTATAAGGGAAAGTAAGGAAAATACAATTGCACTAAGGTATATTACAGCAAGAAAAAGGAAGAAGTAGCGACAGAAGAGCAGAGTTTCGCATCCGGAGAACAGATAAAGCAGGAAACACCCAGGTAACAAAACAATAATGGTATCACATAACTTTTGAAATTTGACAAGGTCATGGAGCGATGTGAGTAGTTGTCATTGTTGGACAATGTTGTGAATGAATAGGTCAATTGATTTTTAATGGTTTTGGTGGAACAGACTGTTCACTAGTCTCGAGTAGAAGAATGTAGGTATTTTGGTGGCCAACATAGGGGAGGATAGGTGAGGAAAATTTAGTGCGCCAAGTGTTTGTAAAATCGTGTGAATGGGATGGAAAATTATTTGGGTAATAATATAACAAGGGTACTGGTTGTTTTTATGAATTTCTTATAGATTTTGTTGATTAGCAGTGCCTGCGTGCAGATTATACTTTATGTGTGGTTTATACATACTATTCATGGCAACATACAAAGCGAAAGAAAAAGCATTACAAAGATAATTTCCTTACAAATACCTCTTATAGCATGTTATATAAGAGACATTTCACATGAATAAATAATGACGCGGACTAAAATTATTATGCGGAATAAAATAACATAACACTCATATTGGTAGACGCATTGCAGAGAAAAAAGTTATAAGTTTTTTTAGCTAGTGGGGTTGGACACCATGTTGAATAACTGTTACATGCAGTTAGTCAACAGTTACAGTAGAAGAACTGATATGTAATATTGCGTGAGCATACTGTAAAATTGCTACCTATTATTTGTTAGTTAACTCGTATTTGCATAATCACAGGATAAATAGAAGAAGAGGTTAATTGTTTGAAACTTGATAGTTAGGGCAGCAGAAGACAATCTGAACAGGGTAGGCAGAATGAATAACATAGTTTTTAACTTGGCACACTAAAGGTTACAAGTTTACTTTGCTAGTGTACGTGGACATGAAGTTGAATAACTGTAACATACAGTGAGTTAGCAATTACAATATAAGAACTGCTTTGTAAAATTTCGTGAATATAACTGTGAAATTAGTACATCCTGATTGTTACATTAACTCATATTTATAGAGTAGAATAAGAAATAGAAGAAGAAGTTAATCCCATCAAACTTGATAAATGAGTGAGAGTAGATTGTAAGTGGAATTGGTGAGACAGAATAATTAACCTACTGTTAAATTTGACAAACAAAGTGTGAAAAATAAGTTACAAGTTTTCATAACTATTGTTACTAAGATTTGAAAGTGATATATTATTTATGTTAGTACTTTGTAATGCATTAAGAATAAATGGGGAAAACATAATGGAATTGAAGTGCAATTGTCTGTGTAAAACTCCAGTTTAAATGGACAGATGCTCTGATCTCTGAAAGGGATGCATTGGAGATTAAGAATCTTGGAGCTTATGGAAAAGGAAAGTTGGTAGCATGTTATTTATTGTTTACCTCATTTCATATAAAAAGTATTGGTGTATGTATTACGTGGCTTTGCTATTGAAATGGTTGGTTTAATTTGATGTTAAAGGTTGGACGACATGATCCGGAAGAGAATAATATGGTGTGTGGCGTACTGAACTACCCCCTGATTTGGTAGGGATGATGATGAACAGCGGGCATGCCGATATCGGTGTAAATGGACCTGTTCCATGGTTAACGAAATTTATTGTTTGGTTTG
Organism: Coffea eugenioides; assembly: GCF_003713205.1. Lineage (NCBI taxonomy): Eukaryota > Viridiplantae > Streptophyta > Magnoliopsida > Gentianales > Rubiaceae > Coffea > Coffea eugenioides. The sequence continues at coordinate 10,244,650 of NC_040039.1, forward strand.
ACGTAATTACTGCATATTATTGTCAACATTACAGGTCATTGATAGGTCTATCAACTTGTAACTACATACAGTTACAATTAATATATGAAACCAATCCCAATATTACATTGAACAAATAAGTTATCTTGAATTAAATCATATGCATGTAAATACATAAATGTAGTGATCTTTTGGATAATCATATTATAAATAAATGAAAATTCAATTTTCGCGGTGACCATTTTATTTATTGCCATAGAACTTACAGTTATAGAACCTATGCCAACAGTACAAATGTTAAATTTATAATTTTCACTTAGATGTACTATTGTATATGCGTGTATTGTATTCCATTCTGGAGAGCATGTGGCTCATTTATGGATTGGTAATGTCGTCATGTAACTGTAGGCTGAGCTAAATGAGTTGTATAACATTGCTGTTAGTAGGCATACTGTCATAACACACCAATGTCAGCTGCATGTGAAGCGGACCTGACAAACTGAATTGAGTATAATAATTAAGTGTGACTTTATTCAAGTTACATCCAGATAAGCCTAATGTCATGTTAAGCCAATTGAAAAGTTACAGTGCGTTTGAAAAATTGTTAGTTACATTGTGTTTAAAAACTGTTACAAAATAGTTATTGAAAAGTTACAGTGTGTTTGAAAACTGTTACCAAAAAAATTATTTGGGAAGTTACAGGTTAAAAATTAATACAAAACTCCGTATTTGACTATTTGTTGACAGTGTGTTTGTAGGTTGTTATAAAATAGTTATTAGAAAGTAACAGTGTGTTCGAAAACTATTACAAAATAGTTATATGGGATGTTACAGTTTGAAAATTAATATAAAACTCCATATTTGAAGACTGTTAGTTACAAAGTGTTTGTAAGTTATTACAAAATAGTTATTGAAAAGTTGAATGTTATTGAAGACTGTTACAAAATACTTAATTGGGAAGTTAGAGATTGAAAATTAATACAAAACTCCATATTTGATGATTGCATGTTACAGTGTGTTTGTAGGTTGTTACAAAATAGTTATTAAAAAGTTACAGTGTGTTTGAAAACTGTTACAAAATAGTTATTTTAACAGTTACAGTGTGATCCATACAACAGAACTCATATAAAGTATGGAGTCCATATAGCAGACCACATATAAATTTGGACCTAGTATGAGATCCATACATGTCACGTTTGGACCCAAGAATAGCTTTCGTAGTTCAAAATTTGTTACACAGAGCACATATAAAGTTAGTACGCGTGCATTGTTATACAACATCAACCCGAACATGTCGACTAACAAACATAGCTCTATAAAATTTGTTTGCATTATTATCATTGTAGAGATCAAAACATATGAGGCCTTAGTTACACTGGCATTTATGTATCTTTAACAACAAAATCGACTGGGATTTCATACGTACTCATTTTCACAGCCAATATTAGTTGCTAGTTTACATCTTCTAATGCCGCATATTATCACTCGAGAAAATAGAGTGGCCATGAATGAATGGCCATGATTTGTTATAAAAAAGTCCATGACTACTTTTTAATGCAAACTGAGTAATTATAGTTGTTATTTGTTTCTAAATTGATCTTTTACCATGACTATTACCCCAAACGTTGAAACCAATTAAGTTGAATGTTTGGTGAATGTTTACAATTACGTGGTAACTCCGTCCAAAATTTAACTTTAGATTTTAGGACACCTACTCTTTTAATACAACAACTTTCTTTACATAATATTTGCTTCTAAATATTACTTTTATTACGAACGCATACCCTTTTTTTGTTGAAGCAAGCAAGACCATTTTGTGGTATATCACGAGCGCATATATCATGACATATCACGAACGCATATATCACGATAGTCATTTGTTGTGGTATTCTATGAAAAATATCATAATCATAAAGAAGCACGTTCAATGGTATTGTAAAAATGTTAATTTTCAGTCAACTTTATAATTTCTTAACAACTTTATACAACCCATTACAGAACAATTGATGACTACTAATACTGGATATGATTACAATTGTAACCCACTTGTCTAAGTTTGAATAGAGTGAAACATTGAAGGTGCCTGTCCAGGCACATGAATAACTTGTAATAGCTTATTAACTGCTTGTAACGTAGATATGCAGCATTCCCAATTAGGCCGATATGGATGTCCAATAACAAATGTTTTTCGAAAAACACCGCAAATCTCGTTCAAGATAACTAATGTATGAAAATAAAAAAAAATCTAGTCAGTTACAGTCAACATGCACTAATTCATTTCAACATTGTAGATTAAAAGAAACTGATAATAGGGAAGTGATTGAAACTGAACAATATCTTCAACAGAGAAGTACTAACATCAATAAATGTGGTCAACTTGATGAATGGATAACCGGAACTAAATACACATAATGAAACATACGGTTAATAATATACGATGTCCAAGATATCCAATTAACAATACTACATAAATATGTGATGTAATGATAAAAGTTTGTCACCTGCGATGATGATAAAAATACATGATATGCATCAATATCATAGCATGTTAAAATTGTCGCATGCTCCTCCTACATTATGTAATATAACTATTCAACTGTCAATAAATCATTATCAGTGCCTATATTGCTCACTTTAAAAGCTAAATTGGATTAGACATTAGAAAAAAAAAATTATATATCAAACTATTAAGATATCTCTGACGGAGTTATGTTTGAAAAAAATAGAAAATTTGGGTGCATCCATTCTGTAGGGACTGTCGCAGGAGGCTCCTGATTAACCAAACGGTGGACTTTCGAATAATACAAAATAATATTTCATAGAAGCGAGTATACGTTAACTACATAATATACATGCGTTGAAGCATTCAGGTGTCCACCATTACAATAATTAGAAAAGTAGTTTTACGATACGAACAACAACATCTTTATTTTTTCAACTAAATGTATGCATACCATTTCACTTTTTTCGATTTCGGGAGCAACGGCATTTGGAGGGTCATTTACTGATTGGCTCCTTGAATGCGTCTACGAGTTTTGAATGGCTCCTATATTGTATAAGACAGACCAAATAGGTATGTCAGGCGTAACAAAATTATCACATAATGTAACATCCATGTAAGTAATTATACCGTTAGAAACATTTAAATAAAAGCTAAAGCCATGGCCATCACCTCTTAACATATTCAGAAGGAATTGTCTTTATGCCCACGGTATCAAACACCTTCAACGCGTGCCTATACAAAATTCCTTCATTCTCATATTTTTTGCAACTACAGCGTACATTTAGATCATTCCGATTGAATACCACTATTCTTTCAGGTCCTCCATCATACCTCATGACGGCAAACTCCACAAATATCCCTGCATCTTGTTGTCTTAATATAATCATAGTTGTTGACTCGCCATATTCATTTTGGAATGCATCAAATACTGTTAGTGAATAAGTCTCTGCTGCATGCACAAGCGTAGGTGTTTGCCTCAACCCAATTATGGACAGTTTTTGCCTTATTTCATATTCTGCGATGAGTTCATTATGTCTCTTATCATCAACCGCTCGATTGAAATGTTTAAACAACTACACAAGGTCGTGATCCAGTTTCAATGTGCAACTCATGGTTATGCTCTAAGACAAGGTCATGTACACGGTACTTCATTGTCCCTCTAAACAATACGATAACCATTTTAGCTCCATACCCTGTTTTCGTCGGCGCTCGTGCCCTCTTTGGCATCACATCACCTTCGTACTTGCGTTTTACACCTTTCTTGCAGCAACTATATCTCCTAGACGTGGTCACTCCGTCTTTGTTTTTATTTAATAGTCTTTGCGTACACTAAAATTTATTTTAGAGGCATATTTGTTGTAAAACTTGTACGCATCCTCTTCACCGTTGAACTCTATTCCTAACTCAAGGGTCCTATCTTCTGCCAATTTGCTGCAATCCATTACTTCTGCTCCTACCAATTATGCATCAAATACCCTAATTTGCAATACTTCATGAATAGTATGTACATAAATAACAGCATAAATGTATATTACCATTCATAATGTGTTATAAATCACACATTACTCGTATACCAAATCCTATTATTATGCTTATGAATATGATTAATGATTCACATCATTTTACTTTGACTCTAAGACAACGGCATTATTTATGTACAAATACAACTCCATGTACACTAAGTTATACGGACTGTAATATGTTGGTCACACGATGTAAGTCTTTTTTAACTGTATGTACATCCACTCTGGTGATTATGTTTAGATTTTAGGTTCCTTAACTCACTGGACCTTATGTCATTCGTTAATTATATAAGTCTAAGCCAACTTCGTATTTTATACTATTTCTACATTTTGAGGGCCAAACAAGTATTTTCTACTCATTATAATATATTTCTTACATCATGTAATTTATTTACAACACTAGGTACACCCATTTGTTATTCACATCTATTTGCCTCTTTTTCTCTGTTTCACCTCATTCAACTCTATACTCTATTTTATACACATTGCATGGTCCGGAAAAGGGCAAACTAAGATTGTATAATAAGCATGGACCAACTATTAGATGCACAATGATTCATACCAATTGTAATATGGTGGCTATAACCTGTAACTTATTTACAATAAGATGTACATTCATTCACTTGTTACATGTGATTTTGTTTCTCTCATCTTTCCCCAATTTCACTTGATGTTTTACTTCAATACATACCCTTGGGTTTTCGGATAACTACTATCTTATTATAGTCCATTACTGAAAAATTGAATGCTCACACGCACACACATATGGTACAAATTCACTATTCTTCACAACTAATATTATGTTTTTAGTGATTCTAATTTCATCCCTAAACCCTAAACCGATGTGGATTGGGTGACAAATGATTGGCCACAGTTGAAGACAATGGTTCAGTCACGTTACCTTGGTATGCTAATACGCTTTATGTTTCACTGAATTTGGAGAGCGCAGTTACTTCTGCTATTAAGTTGCATGACTGAACCAAGTTCGTCAAATGATGAATTTCCTCTATTTGCTTCTACCTTCACTTTGCTTCCTGTTTGCTTCTAATAGTTTGCTTTGTAATACTTTGCTTCACGACCTTCAGATTGCTTCATAATAGTTTGCTTCACGACCTTCACTTTCAACCAAGTTTGCTTCAGTTTCCTCTCTCTTTGCTTCCTCTGCTAGGAAACAGTTCAGTCGGGCAACCACTCTCCAGTCGTTTGCTTCCTTGGTTCAGTCGTTTGCTTCTGCTATTAGGGACTCGGAGAGCACCCTTTTCGGTCGATTTTGTTTTGTGCGGCTATTTTAAATTTTCAACTTTCAAAATTTCAACTCTTCCGTTTGCTCCGTCTGTTACCGTTTGGGCTAGTGCAATTTTATTTTTGAAGCACCCATCATTTTTTAGCCTTCCTGACGTGGTTATTTCTAGTCCTCACGGTTGTGTTTGTGAGGGGACCGTTCAGGGACGGTCATCAGAAACCGTCCCTGCCCCGTATCCAACCTAGTAGGACTTTGTCCTCATGAAGCAACTTTTCAACAGATGGATCCTGAATCAACAACTAACTGCAATCTCTGACTTTGATCACTGGTCCTCGGCACCAGTATGCAAAGGGCTCTTTTTGGATTGATTTCTCAGCTGTCCACAGGCTGCACTAGCATCAAGACCTCGAGTCTGCCGGACACTGATTGTTATTTTACCGGACTCCAGAGCGACTGCAAATGCTAGAATCTGCATAATCAACCAAATTAATGTCCAAGAGCAGGCCACGTATTTGGCTTACATCTATAAATGTCATGTAGCTTGAATCGTATGTCCTTGTATCATTATTTGTTTACAGTACTTAGCAAATGCTTCCTAGTATCAGCTGTCGTGCCCCTTTTTCAGAAATAATTATTCTGCTGACAAAAATGAAATAAAATGCATTGAATCATGAGGATTATGATGTTTACTTTTATTTCTTCTTTCTGCCTTGTAAGTTATATATTTAGTAATTTAGAGCCCCCCCTCTCCTCCCCTCTTTCTTCCTCCTCCTCCTCCCCAACTTCTCTTTTCCTTTTGAGGTAGCAACGCTTTAGGTGAATCTTGAAAAAATTTGGTTGCCTATTTCCAACAGGTATTTATCTCTTGGATGCATTTTTTGTGTTGTACGTGTTTTTGCTTGGAGCATTCTTAGATATGGTCTGCCACCATCTTTTTTGGTAATTAAACTGCTCATTGCTCTTATGTTCTTCTCCAATTACGTTTTTGGCTCTTTCATTTAGAGTTGTTACTTGAATGGTTGGCTTATAAATCATTTAAAAATTGATGTTTCAGTCTGCTGTATTATCACCACCCGTGAAAAGTGAAAAGGAAGTGCCTTCCGTCTTGGCATCTAGGAAGGTTTGTGTGACAGTTCAACCAGGTATTAATCACATATCAAGCTGCCCCTTTTTTTTCGGTTCAAATCTTGGCATGTTTGCGTTGCAGTTAACATGCAAAGACTTGAATTTACTGAATCCCTGAGTAGAAATTCGGGTTTAAGGCCTTTATTTGGCCTTATAGGGAGTAATTCTTGATTACTGTAAACCAGACGGAATTCTTGTGTAGAGCTTTGAGATTTTTTTTTTAATTTCTTTTAACAAAGCAATTGTCAGGCCATTTTATGTACAAGCACTCTTCTTTAAATGGGTGTCCATCCTTTCATATGTGGATTGGTGAACTGCAACTTGAAATAATATGTAGCTTGTTAGTTGGTATTAGTTCAAAATTATTATTATATTCACAACTTGCTTCAGGTCAATTTATTGTTGAGTGTCGTAGGCTCTGTGGGTAGTCCTAGTCTACCCCATTGTTCTCCCCTTAAGCTGGCTAAGTAAATGTTTTTTATGTGCCTTATCTTTTTTTGGTGTAAAAACATATAGGAACAGCTTCGGCTGGTCCCCAAATCTCATGAATGCGGTGTTCATCTTGAACTGATTAATATGTTGTTTTGTCAATTGCTTTGTGTATGCAACCACAGCACCCACTGGAAAACTGAAGATGAAGGACCAGTTGTGGTTTTGGGGCTGATGCTGGTGCACATCCTTATGTTACCTTCACCGTCAATCTGATTTAAATCAAGTCACTTTTCATGGCAGTCAACGTCGAATACCTTGTTTTATTTCTTCGGCTTTCAAGAATTAGGACTGTGGCTGTACTTGTACATCAGAGTTTGTTCCCTTATAAATGATTTTGGAAGTAAAGCATGTTGCTCAGATAGCCTCATGTTGATATCAATATTTATGTCCAGAAGTAATTAAAATACATCAGATGATCTTCCTTAGTTGATAATTTGAGTGCTGCAATCTCTGATTGAGAACAGTGTTAATATTAGGGCAAAAAATCTTAGTGGTCATTAAACTATTGTTTGCATCGACTTTTGATCATCAAACAATTTTTCATCACAAATTAATCACTAAACTAACTAACCAGCACACCCGTGGCCGCTCATCGATTATTACTCTTAATTTACAAAATAATCAGAATATGCATCCAAATGCAAGGGTATATTTGTCCATCATAGGTATTTTTTGTCAAATATGGTCCTGATTATTTTTTTTATTAAGATTTAAGAGCAATAATCAACAAAATGGTCACAAGTGTCTTGATTAGTTAGCTTAGTTGCTAATTTGTAACAAAAAATTGTTTGATAGTCAAAAGTCGATGTGGACAATAGCTTAATGGCTACTGAAATTTTTTTCCCTATTATTTTTGTTATAAATAGTTGTGTATTTCAAAGAGACTTCCAATCATTTTATAATGCTTAACATCTTATTGGGCTTGTGGTGAGTTAAGAACTAGTGTGGAGTCACACACACAAGAGGGAAGTTGAGTTGGGCCAATCCAGTGCAAACTGGTAGATTTCCTCCCCCCACCTCCCACCCAAAGCCATGCATGGGTTAATCACCATTTTGTTTTTGCAAGAATTTATCACAAATGTTTTTACAGAAATTGAGAGAGTTTGGAAAGAAAGGATAAAGTAACTTTATCTGCAACAAATTTTTCCTAAATCTTCTTCTCACGTGGGTTAATCACCATTTTGTTTTTGCAAGAATTTATCACAAACGTTTTTGCAGGAATCGATAGAGTTTGGAAAGAAAGGATAAAGTAACTTTATTTGCAAAAATTTGTTCCTAAACATTCTTCTTCTAACAAATAAAATGTTATCTACAATGAATGTTAGCAAAAAATCAGACCAACAACTAGCAAAAAATCAGGATTGCAATAGCGATTTTTCTGAAACAATGCTTCTTTTCGGTTATCTTTTCTTTCTAATTATTTTCCTGTGGCCTATAAATAGTAAACTTTCCTGTTTCACCAGTTGTACACACGGTATTTTCATTTTTCTCCAAATTCTCTCTTCCTCCTTTTCTTCACTCTCTCTACACCCCTACTCTGCCGGTTTATTACATTTGATGTTCCTATTCCCTCTTATTAACAAGAGGAAGGTTTGTTTAATTCTAGAGAAACATTTCAATACCTTAAAATAGTTCTTAGAACAGTGCTATTTAGTACAATTTAAGCTTCTATCCATTTCGTCCTCCTTTATTTTGTTAACATTGTTCAAATTATTTACAACAATGTAAGAAACTATGTCTTTCGGCGATGTTAACGCATCACAGCCACCATATGCATCAGTAGTAGTCACATTGCCACTTGCCAAGCCTTTTCCAGGCATCTCCAAAATTGAAGTTTTTGCTAATGAAAACTTCAAAAAGTGGCAAGAACGTGTACACTCTCTGCTCAACATCCATGGAATCGTCTATGCTCTAACTGATGTTCAACCCACTCAACTGTGGATGTCAAGACACAAGAGTTATGGCAATATGCTAGCAAGGTATGTTGACATACCATTTTACAAACACTTTCTAATGAGTTGTTTGGTGTAAACTTCAGCTACAAGGAAACCAAAACTATTTGGGAAGCTTTAATAATGAACTTTACTGTCGAAAACGCAACCAAACAAAATTTGTCGTAGGAAGTACTACAGGCGGCAGATGACTGACGAGAAGGAAATGAACGTTCAAATCACAGATTACCAAATGTTACTCAAGGATTTGAAAAGTGAAGACATCAGTTTGCCCAAGAAATTTGCTGTAGGCATGCTAATTGAAAAGTTGTTCGAATCATGGACTAACTACAAAAATAACATAAAGCACAAGCAAAAGAATTACGCCATTGAGGAACTTGTGAAACACATCCTCATTGAAGATTCCAACATGAAGGAGTTAAGAGCTGTCAAAGCCAAGGAGATAACACTCAAAACCAACTTGGAACAAAGCAACAATAAGAGGTACACCAACAAGCCCCAAAGTCACAAGGCCAATAATCCCAACTTTAAGAAAAAGAGAGGCAATTGCTTCGTTTGTGGAAAACCAGGACACCATATTGTCCAATATAGGTACAAAAAGAAAAGTGACCAAGCAAACGCTAATCCTTCTAAGGTTAATTTAGCCAAAGGAGATGAAATAATTGTTGTAGTCAATTCTTAAACGAGCATTGTAGCCAATGTGAAAGAATGGGCGGTAGACTCTAGGGTTACTCGGCACATATGTGCAAATCAAGAAGTATTTACCTCTTATGCTCCAATAGGGGTTGATGAAGAGATGGTCTATCTTGGAGACTCACGAACCGCTAAAGTTTTGAATAAGGGCAAAGTGTTCTTGAAACTCACTTTAGGAAAAATTTTGACCCTTAATGATGTGCTACATGTGCCAAATATTTGGACAAGTATGGTTTCTGTAGCTTTGCTAGGAAAAGTTGGGGTAAAAGTGTCATTCGAATATGACAAAATTGTTATGGCCAAAAATAACGTATTTGTGGCCAAACGCTATTGTAACCAAGGACTTTTTGTACTTAACATTTCCTACATGATCAATGAAAATGCTTCTTCTACTACTTATATTATTGACTCAATTTCATTATTGCATGCTAGATTAGGACATGTTAATATAAGTTATATAAAGAAAATGCAATCATGCGGTTTAATTTTTGGTATTAATGATAACATACACAAATATGAAATATGTGTAGAAACTAAAATAAAGTTGGGTAACTGTCCAAAGAGAAACTAAATTATTAAGTTTAATTCACACAAATTTAAGTGATTTGAAACAAATTATGACTAGAGGTGATAAAAATATTATGTTACTTTTACAATTGATTATTATAGGTACATCAAACTTTACTTATTTAAAAACAAAGATGATATTCATAATGCTTTTTTATCTTATAAGTCTAAAGTATAAAATTAACTTAATAAGAAGATCAAAAGAATTAGATTTGATAGAGGAGGTGAATATTTAACTTTGGATAACTTTTGTGAGCATGAAGGCACAATACATAACATAACACCTCCTTATTCACTAGAGTCTAATGGGGTAGTTCAAATGAAAATAGAACACTAAAAGAAATGATGACTCCATGTTTGCTAGTTCTCATGCACCTGATAATTTGTGAGGAGAACCTATATTATCTGCATGTCATTTACAAAATAGGATTCCACAAAAAAGAACTAGCAAAACACCTTGTGAGTTATAGAAAAACTATAAACTAAATTTAAAATATTTAAAAGTGCGAGGGTGCCTTGCAAAAGTATTATTGCCTAATCCTAAAAAGGAAAATTAGGTTCTAGAACTTTTGACTGTATATTTATTAATATGCTAAACATAGTGTTGCATATAGATTTCTTGTTTTAAGAAGTGATGTGCTTGATTGTAACACAATTATTGAGACAAAGAATGTTGAGTTCTTTGAACATATTTTTTCACCGTCTAATAAAATTTATTATGCACCTGTTGAAATAAATAGAGAAATAACCTCTAATGAGGAATTGAGAAAGAGTAAAAGGCTGAGAAAAGAATTTTCTTATGAAAATGATTTTCAAACTTTTCTTATTGATAATGATCCTTTAACTTATTTTGATGCTATTTCTTCTTCTATTGGCAAATTTTGGAAAGAAGCAATAAAAACTGAAATTGATTCTATTATGAAAAATAAAACTTGGGACTTAAAAAAATTGATAGATTTACCGCTTAGTGCAAAACTCATTCGTTGCAAATGAATTTTTAAAAGAAAATATAATCCTAATGGCTCCATAGAAAAATACGAAACTCGTTTAGTAGCAAAATAATTTTCTCAAAAATGAAATATTGACTATTTTGACACATTTTGCACCAGTAAAAAGAATATCTTCCATTCATGTTTTATTTACTTTGGCTTCTATCCTTGAACTCGTTTATCAGATGGATGTTAAAACAACTTTTTTAAATGGTGACTTAGAAGAAGAAATTTATTTGATTCAACCTAAGGGATATGCTGTGTCTGGACAAGAAAATAAGGTTTGTAAATTAGTTAGATCTCTTTATGGCCTAAAACAAGTTCTTAAACAATGGCATGAGAAATTTAATCAAGTTTTGATAAAAGACGGATTTTCATCTATAAAGATGGATAAATGTGTATATACTAAAGTTGTAAATGATCAATAAATGACAATTAGTTTATATGTGGATGACATACTTATATTTGGTACAAGTTTAAATATTGTTAATAGTACTAAATGTTTTTTGTCTTCTAATTTTGATATGAATGACCTAGGTGAAGCAAAAATGATATTGGGTGTTAAAGTCATATGGAGAAATAATGGTATTATGTTATCACAAGAACATTACACAGAGAGACTTCTTAGGAAGTTTGAAATTTTTGATGTGATATCTGTGAGCACTCCTTAGAATGCTAACACTCAATTAAAGAAAAATAATGATAACCCAATTGCTCAGATTATTGGGAGTTTGACGTATTTAATGAATTTCATAAGAACTGATATAGCTTATGTTGTATGTAGACTGAGTAGGCATACTCACATTCCCAATCATGAGCATTGGTATTCATTAATCAGACTAATGAAATATTTGAAAAGTATCATGAATTATAGTATCCCGTGTTGTGAATTTTTCACTATATTAGACGGTTACAATGATGCTAATTGGCTCTCTAATTCAAGTGAGACAAAATCCACTAGTGGTTATGTGTTCACCCTTGGTGGTGGTGCAATAGCATGGAAATTAGCCAAGCAGACAATCATTACTAGATCAACTATGGAATCAGAGTTTATAGCTCTAAAGTTAGCTGATTCTGAGATCGATTGGTTGCGAAATTTCTTAGCCAATATTCCTTCAACTAAGGGTTTATTGCCTCTTGTGTTCATACACTGTGATTGTTAAGCTGTGATTGGTATTGCTAAAAACAAATCCTGTAATTGTAAAAGTCGATATATGAAATTGAGGCATGATGTCGTAAAGCAGTTGCTTAGAGGTGGAATAAATTCCATTGATTATGTGAAGTCAGAATTGAACTTGGCCGATCCTCTAACTAAACTTAAACCGTTCAAACTACAAGGGAAATGGGACTTAGTCCAACAAGTTGTCAATAGAAATGGTAACCCAACCTATGTGATTAGAGATCCCATGAAGTAGGTTCATATATAGGTAATAACAAACCAATATTGACTATAAAGTACTTCAAATTTAAGTCCCTTTTGAGATGAGTGCTTTGGCTGTGAGTAATCATGAGGTTGAGTTTATAACTCTTAGTGACTTCATATTCCTTTAGAAAGGTGTATTTAAAGTAGTATACACTTCATAAATTCATCTATATAGAAGTGGACTGGAGTCGCTCCTATAAAATTTTTGGCCGAATTTTTATAACTCTCATGAATAACCAGATAGGCATAGGGCCTAAATGTGCAAAATGATGTTGAATAGTAAATTGTGTATAGCAATATGATTGATAAAATCTCTGTCATACATCAAGAGTTGTTGGTTCATAGAAATTCATATTTCACCAATAATTTTATAGGCCATTGAAGTGAGCACGGAAGCTGTCAAAGCGTTGAGTCAAACCTTGTTCCAAATCAAGACATTATTGGTGATCCACCTAACAATCTTTAGCTCAATGGAGGATGGTTTGTGGGTCACAAAAGAAGTATTCAAATTTTGGGCAGAAAGGTTTACTCTTGTTCGGCATGCCCATGTCTAACTTAATACAAGTCTTCTGGTCACATAGGTTTCCTTTGTCTTTTATAATTAGTCTTTGCATAGTTGAGTCTTTTATTGATTGAATAAAGCAATCGATCCATCGTTGTTGAATCCATTGGATAGTTACGGTTTTAATTAAGTTGTTTGGACCTTTTTAGATAGGTAGAATAATCGGCCAGGCTAAACTTAAGTTGGGCTTTAGATTGGGTTATTAGTTTGGTTAGTTATATAGTTTTAGCCTTGGCCCATTTGGATTTATACTTTGGCTATAAATAAGTCATTTCCATGCTTTTGTAAGATATATTTTGATGAATAAAATTTGAGAGTTTTCTCTATCTTATTCCTTTGTGAATACCCTTGATACAAAGTGAGTGTATCTCCTTCATCTTCAAGTTTTGGCTTATCAGTCAATGACCACGGTTGGTTGTAGCACCATTCTACCTATACCCAGGTTCGCATTCTTTTGAAGGCGTCGGATTGAAATAGTATCAATAGGATTGCATTTTTGAGGATTTGTTGGGTTAAGGTTTTCCATCTAGTTTGTTCCATAACCTAATCAAAATAGATCCTTCTGCTGCTTGTGTGAATCGACTAAGAACGGGAGCTTGGAGATTCGGGTTCGCATCAGCCATGTTTTGTCAATCTAAGTTTGGTTCATAGTCCAAAAGACACCAAACTAATTGCATTGAGCCCAAACAAATCCAGTAGATCTTTCATACTTTTGTTCAAAATCTTTTAAAATAGAAGGAAGATTGTTGTAAATAGTTGTTTATTTCAAAAGATTTTATTCCATATTGGAAAACCAAAGAAATTTTCAATTATTTTATAATGCTTAACTTCTTATTGGGCTTATGGTGAGTTAAGAACTACTGTGGGTTCGCGCACATAATAGGAAAGTTGAGTTGGGCAAATCTAATGCAAACTGGTGGATTTGGCCCACTGCACGTGGGCTAAGTACAGCCCAGTTTCTTTTTAGTTTATCTTATCTACAACAAACATTAGCAAAAGATCAAGATTGCAATGGCGGTTTTTCTGAAACAGCGTTTCTTTTGGTTACTAAAATATTATCTTTGCCTATAAATGCCCTACTTCACTAGTTGCACACACACTATCTTCACTAAATCTTATCTTTGCCTATAAATGCCCTGTTTTACCAGTTGCACACAAACTATTTTCACTTCTTTCCAGATTCTTTCTTCCTCTTTTTCTCCACTCTCTCTTCTCCACTTCTATGTTGGTTTATTACACATTTGTTGCTCTTGTTCTCTTTTATTAACAAGAGGAAGGCTGGTTTAATTTTGGGGAAATATTTCAATACTTTGAAATAGTTTTTTAGGATAGTGTTGTTTAGCATGACTCAAGATTCTGTCCATTTCATTCTACTTTATTTCATTAACATTGTTCGGATTATTTATAACAATTTTTTGGGATACCCTATGGTGGACTTGTACTATCTTAATTTGTAAGCATTCGTTACGGTATTGTTTAATCTTTTTTGACACTACAGACATGTATTCATTTACAAGAATGTTATTGTATGGTTAAAGTAAGACAATTTTAAATCATATAAACATGGTGGTAACATGTATGATACAATGCTTGCTGCTAGAACTGCTAGAATTGATGATAGTCAATAGAATGAAACAGTAGAAAATACAAGCATGGATTTCCAACTTACGTTTTCGAGTTCGATATGGCTCGTTACAGTTCTGTAAAAGTGAAGTTTTCTTAAGGGTAAAATATAGAAAATCTCCTTACGGTTAAGCAAACTTATAAAAAAACTTCCTATAGTTTCAAAACATACACTCTGGTACTTCGTGATTTGAACTAATTTAAAAAAAAAGAAATCATCTAAATTAACATATTTGAAATACACTCGCCGCTTTTGTGAGTATTTGTATTGGAAACAAATAATTTTGCAATTGACCTACATATTATTCCTTTAGAATTATAATGCAAAAAAACCCCTTGTGGCTAAGCAGACTTGCAGAAAAAGTCCCCCCTATCATACAATACAGTATCTTGTGGTTTGCACTAATGTGAAAAATCAACAAAATTCATTTAAATTAACGATTTGAGATGCTTGACCTGGAAAATAATTTTTTTAATTAAATTTTTAGTTAATATACCTATCAAACTCCTTAGAGCTTATAAAATTCTCAAAAACAATCCAAAATCCGCAAATACAACTCACCTTATTTCTATATATAAAATAAATAAATAAAAGCTTCTAAATAAACTTACCTCATTTCTATACATAAAATAAATAATACCACCCTAATCTCTTTCTCCACCACCATCCCCACCTCTTGCCACCATCACTCTCCACCTTCCACCACCATCCTCTCTTCCGTCACTACCCCCTACCTCTCTTTCTTCCTTTTGTCCCTTCCCCCTCCCTCTCCTCCGCTCCGCTCCCCTCCGCTCCTTTGCATCCCGCTCTCTCTCTTTCTCTCACAGCCACTTCCCTACATCCTCCCTCTTTCCAGTGACCATAACTAGTCACAAGAGAGAGGGGAGGGGGTACAAGGAAGGAGTCGTGAACAAATTACCCTTTCCCTATACCCCCTCCCTTCTCTCCTATGCCAGATCTGGTCATGGGAAGGAGATGAGGAGGTGTGAAAAGGAGGCCACAACGGAAAGGAAGGAGGTGCAGGGGAGGGAAAGGAAGAGGAAGAGAGAGGAGGAAAAAGAAGAGCGATGGGGGTTGTGATGGAGACAAGAGTAGCAGTAGAAGGTGGAGAATGGTGGCAGCAATAGATAATCATAAGAAACTTTTCCGTAAGTTGGTTTAACCATAGGGGGTTTCTTTTATAGGTTTGCTTAACTAGAATGGTTGTTAGAAGGTGTTTTTTTTTTCTTATACATTAGGGTAATTGTGTCATTTCGTTTACTTCGGTTAGTTTTGATGATTTCCATTGTTTCAAATTAATTCAAATCATGAGAAGTCGGAATATATGATTTGAAATTATAAGGGACATTTCTATAAGTTAGTTTAACCATAGGGAGCTTTTCTATATTTTACCCTTTCCTTAATGGTATATAACTATGCATATTATGTATTTCAATACAACTGACTTATAAAGGCGTAGCCCGAATATTATTTGACAACTAATAGGTACTGATAACAAATTAATATGAATTAAAGTTCTTTAATTTTCTACATCCATTTCATCGTCTAACGTACAGCTGGAGGTCATTTGGCATCTGTCAAACCTGCTGGTAAGTTTGCCATTGGCATGGCAAATTGTTCTTTCGGTTCCATTTTCTGCAAACGATAGTGCTTTATAAATGAAGAATCAATATCAGTAATGTAGGAGTGGCCAACTAACCAAAATAATCCATTGAGGCTATTCCAAGCTACTCAAGGAAGGCCATCTTCCATTTGCATTAAGCTAGTATGTTCCATGTCTTTAGGCAAATGATCTTAGCAGAGGAGATCAAAACCTAGCATATTGAGGATATATTTGAATGCGCAGCTATCCTATAATAGTCTACATTTCCAGGAAATGAAGACAATCACCAAGGTTTGAAATATGTTTATGTTGATATCTCTTACGGAAGCAAGACAGAGACGGTAGCTAGTCGGACCACGAACCACTCAAGGGTGAGATAGTTTCTAATTTTTCGCGTGCATTTAGTTGGCATATCCCCTCAATGACTCCACCTTGCCAATTGTACGGCCTTTAATGTTTTCTTATTCTACATTATCTTCATCCAGCATGCTAAATAAAGTAGATTACAGGTGCATGATGACTCATAGGGACTAAACAGCTACGAAAAAGAAGGGCAGATTATAGGAAGTGGAAGTGGAAGTGGATGGTGACACATGTATTTTTAAAATTTCTATTAGCTGGATGGGATTTAATAAGTAGAAAGGAAGAATGAAAATTAGGACCCAAAGCTTCTAAATTCTAAATTTTCAACTTTAACCACTAGACTAACACACACCTCCACGGCGGTGACATACGTATTCTCTCTAATTTTTTAATATTATTTTAAGCCCCGTTTGATAACCCAATTCAATATTTAAATTTAATGGATTCAGATCTTAATTTAATTAGATGCGTTTGATAACCAAAAATTAAACATATGAATTAATTAAGTGGCACTAAATTTCTAAGCAAAACTTGCTCCCAAAAATAAGTGATAAGTTATTCACTTATTACTAAATATGACATACACTTAAATGTATCTGATTTAAAACTTATCAATTCAATAACTTAATGGATTCAGATTTTAGATTTCAGTTTTCAGACTGCAATTTTATCAAATGCACCCTTAGTGTAAGCGGGAGGGTTCAAATTTGAGATCTCTCACTTATATCTCTTCCTCGAACTATCCAACTCATTCCTCACCCCGTGACATACGTATTCTCATTTCCCCTTTTGTAATTAAAAACTCCCTTTGCCTTTAAACATTTTTTGTTGAGAAAATGTATCTTTCATTTGTGCATCTTAAATAACAAAGAAGATAATCACGTCTACTTGCATATCTCATTTGATAAACATTCTAAACTTAATTGATAAGTTGATGAAAGATGCATGTTCTTTCACTATGGAAGTTTCTTTATCAAATCTTTTGAAGCTTTTTTTTCGTAATGGATCTTCTATCCCACTCACTATGTCATTATCTGTCTTACTTTTTATTATATTGCTATTTTTCCTTCATAAACATCATATTTTATTTTTTTTTTTTGTTTCCTTGAATTCCAATAACTATTAACTGAATAATACACAAATTTTGACAAACTCAAAAAATCAAAATATGCATAAAAATGAGATTTTTTATGAATTTTCTGCTGTATTTTTTAATTTTCTATTATATATTACTTTTTCGAGACTGTTGTATTTATTTTTTTACTCAGTTAGTAGTTATTGGGTTTTATGGAATAAAAAAGGACTAAAATATGATGTTTATAAAGAAAAAATAATAATATAATAAAAAGTGAGATAGAAAGTGGCACAAGAAGTGAGATCAAAGATCCGCTGCAGTTTTCAAACTTAGATTGAAGCAAAGATATCGTTGCAAAGATTTTTCTACCATATCTCATTAAGGTTGAGGGTTAGATTAAGGGGTTCAAATAATTTGATTGGTAATAAAGGACCGATAGTATTACAAAAGTATTAATTATCAAAAAACACTAAGTAATGTGAATAAAATACAACAAAACATAAAAGGTTACAAAAAATAGACCAAATATAAGAGAAATTGGTTTTTTTTTCTTTTCCGGTTTTTCTTAGACGGGCTTGACTGTGTGAATGCCAGCTCGGGCTTTTATTGACTCTAACCAACAGCCATTCAATTTTTAGTTGGCCGATCCCAGTTAAAAATAATTAAAGTTGTTAGGTACTCATTGATAAACACATACTTTGAGTTTTGTTACTCAACTTTCCATACTTCTTTCTAGATTTCCTTTCAAGTTTGTGTTATAAGAATTGAAATCATGCAATTTTGACATTAATGTTAAATTCAATGATGTATCAGCACAAATTCAAAAGTTCATTTCACAAGGTAAATATCATTCTCGGTCGCTAGTTCAACGCTCATGCCCTTTCCTTTCTTTCCTTTTTGCTTGTAGGACTTGAAACCTTCGCTTACACCGTAAAAAAACGGGGTAAAGTATCATTCTTCAGAGAAGTTGAATGGCTCAGTTAGTCCTAAGTCTACAGGATGTAAATCCATTAAATCGATAAAGAGAAACAAAAACTCAATAAACTTCTCAACAAATGTTCTGGCACAACCTCAACCTTTTATCTAAAAAATATGCTGTCATCCCTCAAAGGAGTTAAATGGTCAAATTAACCCCTAATTTGACAGGACGTAAATTCAGATAAAAAGAAATCGATAGAAAAAGAGAAATATAAACTCAAAGTAACTTTTCAACAAATATCCCGTGGTCCATTCTTTTTGCCAACCAGAATCTGGTTGATGCATTTATGCATTCTTTATGCCAACCAAATTCTAGCCAAACTTGGTTGATGAAGTTTTCATTATTCCTTTTTAGCCAACCAAACTCTACTTGATGCATTTATGTGCTGACGGTTATATCCATCATCTTTAGTCAAAAAAACTCATAGTGACAATTGAACAGTAAAAATCACTCTAATTAAGTGATGTTATAGTTTGGTGGATCTATTTTCCACCACTATCATCCCACTTTTGCTTTGGAGGCCAATAAATGGCAATGACCTTAAAAAAAAAGAAAAGAAAAGAAAATGGTGGGGTGGAGAGTCTTATCTCAAAGTTGTAAAAGTGCAGTAGAATGTCAATACAGGAATATCTTAAACTAAGCATCATCCTTATTTAGTTTCATTTGTAATCATAATTGCTTTCTAATTTATTTTTTTTCAAAACGGCAACATAATTGCTTTCTAATTGAAATGGTAAGATTAGGATATTTTCAAATAGTAAAATCCCCCGAGAGTTTGTGCACTTTTGGTGCCAATTCTTATCCTAACTCATGGTCTTATGTGTCTCATAGCAGAAATGATATTCAACTAAGCATCATTCACTAGGGTAGGCAGGGTTTCAGCTAGTGGTTATGGTAAACGTGGCTTAAGAAGATCTGAAAAGGAGTGATTTAATTAGGCAAAAAATTATATTCCCCTCAGGCTAATCATAACGCCACTTACAAGAATAAAACGTCCAAGAACCAAACAGTAAAAGTGCTAGCTAATCACTGTGTTTCTCCCAATCTTAAGTTATCTCCATATTCAAACAGGAAATGGTAATATACTTGATTCTTTATCCCTTTTTTCGTAATATTTAATTCTTTAAGTTTAGAATGGAATTTTTTTTTCTCATACTCAATACAAACAATTCCATCAAGACGGTTGTACAAAATACAAAAATTTTTAAAACCATGTAAGGTTATTAAAATTTTTCACACATTAATAACTGGAAAACATAGTTGTGTAAAACTCTTTGCCTTGGTATACCCCCTTTTTTCTTTAGGAGTCTTTGCCTTGAATACTATACTAATCCAGTTTGCTAAGCCTGTGGATATTTGGACCATATCATAATGCATTTCCAACTTGTAACGAACCAAACCAAACAACTGTCACTACTAATGTGTTGGATTCTTGAATAATCTGTATCCGCCTACCACTTTGCATTTCTCACAAACCTACGCACTCAATGAAGTGATGAGGATTGAGAATGAACCGCGTCTTCTAAACCGCACCCCATTCGCACTGCTTGCAACAATCCAATTAGTTCCCCGAGTACCAAAGTATTTCACCAAAAGACGCAAAGAAATTGAGGTACACCAAACATTTTCCCATCGCACATTATCTTAGAAAAAGAGGTAACCATACCCCACTTGAACTAGAAGGTTTATCACTTTTGCTGACTTGTCTATGCAGCAAATGGTTCTTTTTGATAAGAAAGGAAATTTCATCACACTTTCTAGGCATTTGCTAGTGTTGTATTTCTCTTTTCAGCTCCACCAACTTGTTTAGTTCATGACAGCGCCAACCTAAATCTTGGAAAAGTGTCTATCCTTGTGATATCCATATGCAAATGTATACTAACACATGCACTTATATAAAAATTACAATGAAGATCCCTTAGGATTTGTCATATGCATAAGAATCTCTGTTTTTCTTGAAATTGAACTTACGTCCTTGAAAGTTTCATGACATGACAGAATCAGCCCTTTGATCTGATGGCAAAGAGAGGAAAATAGAAAGAAAGAAAGAATCAGCCCTTGATAATATTAACACAAATATAATCCCACATGAATTACTTCGGTATAATTTTGTGGTGAACCATATGTTATTATAGTTGACATACAATATATTTGTAGAAAGGACATTTATATTATAAAGATGGTACAGATTTTGACTATTTACTAGTAAGAGTATTGTAATGGTTCGTGTGAAAAATAAAAAAAGTACAATTGTCATTATATGTTTGACGGTATATTTCGCACAAAAATAAGTACTAATTTCATTTATAATTAATAGTCAAAAAGTTTTGCACTCTTAATTAGTGAAGGCCCCAGGGACATAATTGCTATATCTTACCCAAAAGCATACATGTAATAATGCTTTTCTAATATTTATAACAAATATGAAGGAATATTATACAACTCCAAGGGTATTGAGTGTAATTTCAAATTTTATGTGCGTGAGATGCTTATTTAAGGTCCAGGATACAAGATCTCTTTGATATCATTCGCTTATGCTCTTTTAGCTTTCTTCAAGTTGCCAGTCCTTTTTCCCCTTTTTTTTATTTTTTTTGGTTTCCTCTCTTTAACTTTCTTCCTAGATTTATTTTTTAAACGTGAACATGTTTTAGTTTCTTAAAACCACACTGCTTATTTACTTAGATTCAAATGGCTTCAGGATTGCCAAATAGTTCCGAACCTTCACCTTTTCTTTATGAGTTTGATGGATTAGAATTAACAGAATTTGATTCAATTACGCTCCAGGAGCTGCTTCAAGACGAAGAACCAGAAGATAATGTGCAAGATAATAGTAGTTCTGGCATTATTCAATCCATGGAGACAGTTAATGGAGATTTGGACAGTATGACCATGGAATACTCAGACAAGATTCAGTTTCACTACGACAACTTTGCCTGGATTGACACCATGGAAATTGGCTCTGCCTTGCCATGTAATGATATGGACTTATGGTACGTAGATAATGCACACACTGAAGAGATAATTAGTGGAATTGCTCAGGTGAAAGAAGTTATAGATAACTCTAATAGCACAGTTCAAATAGATGAATCATCATACTTTGAGTTGTGGCATGATAATTGATGATAGAAATGCTTGGCCCATTCGAAGAATGGCTGTGACTTTTTATCATCATCAATCATTGATGATGAAACAATAAACCACAAAAGGTTCTGTTATCTTTAACTCCTTGAAGTTTGTTTGCCCTTATGAATGCTTGAAACACTAGAGACAACTTTTCTCGGTTGTCAAAATGTCGATGAAAATGTATCTTCCATGCTTTCGTGGTGTAAAAATTTTGTTCGCAGGAATGAATTCAAATTTCCTCCATCTCTTGATATGGCCTCAGGAGGAGTGTTCATGTTTAAATTTTTATTTTTTTTTAAATTTACAGAATCGTGTATTAGTGGTACAACCGCCTTAAGCTAATACAATTTTACGACATGCAGAAAGATGGAAATAAATATAACTGTTGAGCGAAGGTTCAATTTAACAAAGAATAGACAACAACAATTGTCTGCCAAATAAAAGTTCTCCGTCTGAAAGAGTAAGACTTCAATTCACTTTACCATGATCCGAACAAGAATAGAAATTTCCATGTAAAAACAAACTCGTGGTTTATTTATTGATACTATTATTTAACTTACTCAGTTAACCTCCTGGCCCTTTTTTCCTCTTTTACTTTTAAACTTTTAACTTGGTGAAGGAAAGGGTATCAATTTGTTTGATGCAGAGATTAGATTACTTAATTTTGCCATTGTTCAATGTGAAGCCTTACTTGTGAATCTGTACGCACCTACGTTCTTCCCCAAGAATTCAAGTAAAAAAGGAAATAAAAGCTAAGAGTATGGAATAATGGAAAAAAACACATGCAGCTCCAAGTGTAAAGGCCCAACTTGACCCCCAAGAAGGAAAGGGGAAATAGAAAGGTCAGAGCATAGAGGACTGGAAACAGACATACAACTTCAACTGCTTGTGATGTAATTCAAGAACGTCTTGTTGGCTCAGCAGTACAAGTAAATAACTGTTGAGCAAAATAATATTCATTGCAAAAAATATGACATGAATAATGTAACATGGTTTTCAAGAGGGCTAGGGTACTGGCAAAAGGAGATTTGTTTCTTAAGCTTCCTTTACATGACCTTTGGCCAGTAAAACCTGAGTTCTTGTAATTTAGTGAGGTAACTTGCGTAAATAGATGTGCTCCATGAGAAACGCCAATAAATGGTGAAACTCTCCTGCTAGGGACTAATCCAAAGCATTCCAGTTTAAGCATCTTTGGAACTAACATTAAACTTTGCTATGAAAAAGCCTATTGTATCCAGTGGAGAAGATGGATCGAACCTCTGAACAAGATCTTCCTCTCCAGGTCTCAACCATTCCCTGAACAATTATGCCAATTAAAAAAGTTAAAGACAACTCATGGAACAACTTACAACTATCAAAATGTATTGATTATTTTTAAACTATTTGCCAAAACAGCTGAACACTCAATAGTACAGCCAAGGGCAGATATTTGTTAATGTTGGCATTTCATACCTAACATGAACCCATGTTGCCAGCAGAAAGTATACACTAAAATGTGATTTCTAAATTGCAATTAATTCTTTAGAATGTAAAAGCTGATTCTAAATATCAGTGTAATGTAGGAAAATCACAAGGCTAACTAATTTGAATAAACCATGTGATCTGAACATAATTGTGATATTATACATCTCTATCAAATTTCCTATGCAATTAATAAATTTAAATAAAAGTCTTCAACCAAACAATACTAGATGGCCTATATTCTTTTGAGACTTTTTTTTTTCTCCTATTATTTTCAGAACAAAAATGCTAAATGTCCTACATAAGTTGGTTCTCTCATGCAGTATCTAACTTTAATCAACAATGGCACATTGAAACCGTTAAACCTTTTATTATCAGGCCTGTGATTAAGAATCAGGTTTAGACTTAGCAGCAGTTGTAAACATTAATCACTAAAGAGCACAGAGAGAGAGAGAGAGAGAGAGAAACTGATAAGGCAGCTATCATTTACCAACTCCAAATAACAAGCAAAGCCATCATAAAAGAAGCATTAGTATGCAAAATTGGTCGTCTTAGCTTCAAGTTAGATTTTAGAGTCCCTTTTGCCTACACAACCAAAAATAGCACATGAAATATCTGCCAATGCTCATCATGATTCTGCTTATGTCTATGATACCAAAATCATAATCTCCCAAGTAAACAATAAAGCTTCCTTAAGTGAACGCTTGGGAAACTTCAGCCGAGGTGAACAAAATATTAATAATGTTTTCAATTGTAAGCAGAACCAAAAGAAGCACAAAAGAATTAACTTGAAGCTGCTTAGTTTAACTGTAATTCCAAACACCAAATGGTGGACATTGCATCCCTGTACCTTCAGATGAACTGCAAAATTCTAAAATTTAGACTAAACAGCTCCAACAGCTGAAGCATTTCAGACTCATAATATTTACACAGAAAAACTCGATATGATGATACAGGAGAAAAATACTTACTCAGTATATCCATCAGATAACTGACAGCCACCAACAAGGCCAGGTCCCCCAACTCTTGGATGCTGAAGTGCATTATGTAGTCAATGGAAGCTCATCAAAACATGACCGACTCAAAATCATTATTAGTCATCTTACAAGAACAGCAAAAATTAGGACCACCTGACACTTGCAAATGGTCAATCTAGAGTACAACCATACAAGTTGTGCAGATTTATTGCACAGGTTTGCAGTGTAGATATGTGAATTTGTTGGTATTCCAAGTTTTGTTACCTAAGCGCCTCTCTTGGAGCAGAACTTATGTATGCTTTATGAGATTGCACAAGATGATCAAAATATCTTGCTCTTCAACATACTGTTCAGTTCAATTTCATCGCAATTTTGACCACAATATAGCATAAGGAATGCCCGCTGACAATAGATAGAGATCGACTGCCATGCTGAAAAGCGATCAATCTCTAGGTAATTTCTGGAACACATGCTAATTATTTGAAAGAGCAGGAAAGGAAAAATATAAGGTTTTAATTGTTACTTGGATGATTTTTAGAACCTCTAGCATAACTCAATAGAAAGTCCTTGCACATAAGTAAAGAATTGCTTCATTTATCTAACAGTCTGAGCATCAAAAGAAGTGCAGACCTGTGAAGCCAGTGAGAGAAACTTGTAGGTATCCAATGCATATCGAACCAATCCTTCATTCTCTCCAGGATTTATAGTACATCTGCCAGCATTGAAATTGAGGTCAATCCTCTTCCTAAGTTAGCAATAACTTTAAAACGAATGTTACTCTCTCCCACTTCAGATTGACGTCCGCTTTTCCATATTTTGGTGTAGCAAACTTATGTTCATTTTCCTTTAATGAAGACTTGGAATCATATAGTAGTAATCTTTTACATTAGCTCCTCATGCTTCCACATTTTCCCTAAACTAAAATTAACTGACATCGGCGCCACAGATTTTTTTTCACTTTCTTTTGATTTTATTATTCTTCAAGGTGCCCTAACATTTGCATTCTGTCACCTTTATCTTGCAACAATAGTACATGATTCACAGGATTCATGAAATAAACAGTACATACTTCATAGGGGTGTAACACAAGGTAGAGGATGGAGCGGAAGCAAAAAATGGAATATTGACAGCATATACTAGTGTACTACATGATGGCAGCAATAACTAAATCAAGAAAGTAACTGGTTAAGCCTTCCACTATTGCAAATATTAACAATCAAATTGGATAACTGCCTCTTGCATTATACAGGCGTGGGTTCCACCTTGCACTCAAGATATAGCTAAGATAGGCTTGAAAGATTCAGTTTGTAGCAACAGAAGTTAAATCTAAATCAGTATAAAGGAGAACAATATGGCCATCCATTGTCCAGATCCAGAAAAGAACACTCTTCTCATCTTCTTACCCTCCCAAAACCAAGCTTTCATGGTGTATTGCCCAACAAGACCTTCCAACAACCAAAAATAGCTATCTGCCAGGCATTCTGTGTCTTCCGAGCCCTCCAGGTCAAAAGAAAGTTTCCCCAACTCCTTTGATTGTGTAGGTTCCTTTCCCATACTAAGTTCACCAAAAACACTGCCAATGAAGTTCCAAATAACCTGTTGACCGACCATCCTCCAACAAAACTATGTTGTCCAGACGATAAGTGGCCCAAGGAATTCCAAGATTAAGGATTAGGCACAACTTCAAAGACAGCCTATTTGGTAGTAGTTGGGTTTGAGTCTCAACAAGTCTTTCTGTTTATTTCTAAATTTTTTTGGTATAACACTTAAGAGGTATATTCTACTAATATAGGTGTGAGGCCCCAGTCCGTTCGTAAGTTGATATTAGGGTTATTCATTATTTTGTGCGGTTAAATTAAGGTTGTAGGGCTAAGGAGAAACCCTAATCTCGGCTAAGATTGAAAACCCTAACTTTGCTTATGATTAAACCCTAGTTTATGTGTTATTTGTAGGTTCAAGTTATAGTTCATGTTTGGTATTCTAGTGTGTGTTTTGGCCCAAGTAAAAATAGGATTCGTTTTAGTTTACAAAGGTTTAGCAAGGTTGATATGGTTAGCAAACCTTAGATTAGTAAACCTTTAGTGTTATAAATTATTAGAAAGCTTAAGTTGGGTTTAAAAAACCTAATTTTGCCAATATTATAAAAGTTGTTGTTTAATTGTTTTATTTATGGAGAAAGTATGTTTAAGTATAAGTGATTAAGATGGGAAAGTGATTAGTGAAGTAATTAAGTGTGATTATGTGTTTTAAACTAGATTAAGCTAGAACCTATGGAGTAAATTGAAAGATTATCAAATGTTTGAGGGAAAATGTATAAGAAAGAGAAAGTTGGAGTGCAAGGGTTAAAAGTGCAATTGAGGAACTTTTATGTGATTGGTTAAGCTTAACAAATATCTTTTCTTGTCTTTGACTATTTAACACCTTAGGAATATGAAGTAATCACAAGACAAACAAGACAAACTTGGAGAGCAAGAGAGAGAGAGAGGAGCCGAGATTTAGAGAGTGAAAGAGAAGAGAAAATTCTTCAAAAATCTTTAAATTTTAGCTTTCATCTTGCCTTTGGATCTTGTGGGAACAACTTAAGAGCTTGATTGTCAAGAATTGATCATCTACCTAACTCACTTGAAGGTATGCTATCTTCTTTAAAAGATAAATGTTGGGGTTTTAATTTCTAAGCTATGGAAATGATGTGGTATGTTATGATTATGGATTTATATGGTGGATTTAATGTTTATATTGAAGTTTCATGGTTAATTTTAGTGTTGTTTTGCTGCTGAAAATTCGATCAAGAAGAGAAAAATTAGGGGTTTCTTGCTTTAATGCTTTCCTTAGTTGCTTTGATTGAGAAATTGATTTGTAGTGGTTGTGTTTGATAATTTGCCTCACTTGATTGGTTGGTTTCTAGCAAAAATCTGATTTGGGTTAAGAAACCCTAGACTCCATTAGGTTAGTTTAGTTTAGCCTATGGCTATTGAGTTAGGGTTTGTGTAGTTGGATGTTAGAACAAGTTCTATGGTGCAAGTAAAACTAGATTAAGGATTATGGTTAGTATTTGGTGATTTTGGGCTAACTTGTGAAGGAATTTCGGACCACTCCTAGACTGATATAAGTATGGTTGTTGGGGATCAAATTGGTTAGAAAATTTGCATAAGAATCATAAGAACGGACCGTACGGTTGTGGCGCGCAAAACCGGCAAATCTGGGAAACTAGGACAGTTCAGGATCCGAACTTTGGCTTTGTTTTTCACGATGTTGCGTACGGATTCAGAAGTTCCTCAAAACATGAAAGTTGTAGCCTTATAAGTCCTGAATATGCCTGTAAATTTTCAGGTCAATCGGATTAGCGTATCCGGAGTTATAGATGAAATACTCAAGTCTGTTTTGAACATCAGATTCTGTGCGTTTTTTGTTTAGCTTCTGATCATGACTTTTTCGGTTTTGATCCCGTACGATCTGGGTGTCAACTCCTTTATAAGAAATGTAGATCTTGGTCTCAGTTTCGAAACGGTATAAAGTGCGTCGAAATCCGAGTTCCGTAGCTTCCGTTATGACCAAAACAAGATCGATCGTCAGAACTGCCTTTGATCTGGACAGTTCTGACGGGTACTTTGACACTCAAATTTCGTTCTGTTCTGAGTGGATTCAGGTCTTGGCCAAAACATCAAAGTTTTAGCCTTATGTCTCAGCTTTCTAATGCCTTTGGAATTTCCTGATTTGATTTTGTGAGCTGGGAATTATGGTCCAGCAAACATACCCTGTCTGTCACTCTAAAGTGCGAATTTCTGGAACAGTTTTCCATACTTTCGACCTATTTCAGTTTAGATCCGGAGTTAGGTGTCTTCATGAAAGTTATAGACTTTTCTCTTAGTTTCGCAATGGTACCTCATGTACCTTGATCCGACACTCGTAGTTTCGATTAGGCTCAAAACAGTTTTGACAGCAAAATGGCTAGGCCGCCATTTCCGTTTCCGTATGCCGTTTCCGCACTCGTATGTGCCGATTTTGCCGTTTTGCTTGTTTTAGATATATTAGTAGCCGTTTATGATCTTATGTGATGCAATCTTCTATTTCAGACGGTGGTAAGTTAGGTCGAGCCGGTAGGGCCTACTAGCTACTCTTCGCGGCACAAATTTCGAATTTTTGCTCTTTTGTTCGTTGAGTAAGTATTCAGGCCGATCTTACGTGTTAGTTGCTTATATGTTTCGATATGTATGAAAAGGGTACCTAAGCGAAGGTGTACTTTATCGCACTCGACCTAAACCCTAATTTGCGTACATATTTGTACATGACATATGTATATGAATCATTTTAGAACTAAACCCCTTGAGCTTGTGGCTCGGGGTGACTTTTGCATAAATTTTGTGAAGTTTGTGAGTTTGAGGCCCGATCTCATGACCTAGATGGGCTATTCGAGCCGGTTCGGGTTTGGTCGAAGTCAGTCCAACCTAGTTGAGGTCACCAAGTTTGTGAATCCGGTTCACCGAGTATGTGGACCAAGTTTGTGACCCGAGCTTGTGAGCCAAACTCAATTTCGTTCGCTCGAGCAAGTTTGTGAGGTGTCTGGCCAGAGAGGGTGATAAGATGTACGGTGGGGAGAACAAGTGGAGTTCTATGGACCATTAATTATGGTCGACGGAGTGTCGGCAGGAGATCATACATGGCACATGAATTGGCTTTGGAGCCACCTGTATCTTTATTATGTGATGTTACTTTTCTGCTTTTGCTTTACTCTTACTGTGTAACTGTTATTACGTGAAATTTACGCTTTTGCCCATGTTTACTTACTAAGCATATAGCTTACCCCTTTCCTTTTGTTTTCCTTAGCAGGGGCCGACGCGGGGACTTTTGGCATACACTAGTATAGTTAGCTTTGCTTGTAATAGTTGAACAATTAGGATGTTTGTTTTTGTTGTGGTGGTTTGTATAAGGACCCTCCTTAGGGTCTACATTTTGGTTTTGGTTGTAATGATAAGGATGTAATAGTGTGAGCAGGTACTTTTGGAGAATGTAATTATAATTCTTTTGGGATTGTATATAGTATGTATAGTACTCTTTTGGATTTTCTGACTTTTATTGTTTTAAGTTTTGAGTCCTGACGCGAACTACGCAGGCGGCCCGCCGATACCCTTGGGTTCGCCCTTGGGAGAAGTGAGGTCGTCACAGTTGGTATCAGAGCCAGGTTAGGGGACTTGGGCAAATGGGACATACGCGATAGGCACTAGGCATATTTAATTCTTTTAAGTTGAATGATATACTTTAAGCTGAAATGCCGGTAAACTGATGAATTAATATTTTGTAGGTATGTATCCGGGCAGTTCGAGTGGTGCGGGACCCAGTGACATGAGACCGAGACCTCCGAGTGCGAGGGGTCCAGAGGATCGAGCACTGCGTAAACGGGCGATCCGTTATCGACAGAGACCTGGAGAGCCTTACACTTTGTACTCCCCTTTTGGTCAGGTGTCACACCGACCTTATAGGTGTTGGTATACGTATAGTTATCCTGACGAGGTCGTCCTGGCAGTGGACGATGAGCGACGCAGTCTGATTAGTCAGCTAGAGGAGGCCAGAGAGGTTGGCCATGGGCAGGAGTTGCGTATTAGGGCCTTGGAGTGGGGCCTCCGAGATGAGATGGAGAGGGCGGACGCTTTACGCCGTCAGCTTCAGGACACACCCCAGCACCTCTTCGCTATGAAGAGGCAACTGAGGGATAGAGCCCGAAGAATGTCTGTCGACTGCGAGCTCCTACTAGATCTAGCCGCAGAGGCACCGCCACGAGCCACTGGTCCAGAGAGGATGGACGAGGTGGACACGTTAGGTTCCGTTGGGAACCTGGGCCTTAGGGGAGGCGATTAGGGTCGCTTTTGTACTTTTGTTTAGCTAGTGGATGACTTTTGTTAGAACTAGCATGACTACTTTCTTTTGTTATCTGGTTGACTGATTAGATTTTGGAGCCGATGCTCATGTGTACATTGAGTTTTGTACCGACTGGAGGTCGGTAATCTGTAAATCTTTTGGTGTGACTTTGTAAATATATGTATATATTTGAATAGCATTTTGAACTTATCTTTTGTGTGTCTTCTGTGCATACGCTTTACGTCCGTACTTTTGTTCATAGTCTGGAGAATAAATATATGTAATGTTCCGATCTATAGACTTTTGCATTTAAATGGCCTCCGGTACTCGAGGTGGAGGTAGAGGGGGAGCACGAAGCCCTGAAAGGGAACAAGGACAAGAGCCAGATCAAGTCGCTACAGCCATCCAGTGGATGGCCGATCTATTAGAGCGAATGTCAAATCAACAAGGCCAGGGGAGCAGTACTGGGAATCCTGGACATAATTCGGGACATAATCCGGGTAATCATGAGGGAGAGGACCGTGCTTTAGAACGGTTCCAAAAATTTGCACCTCCTAAGTTTATAGGTGGATCCAATCCTGACCTAGCAGAGGCCTGGATGGACCGTATGTTAGACATATTTGCCGCGCTTAGGTATTCGGAGGAGCGGCAGATATCTTTTGCTGTTTTTCAGTTTGAAGGGGCCGCTCGAACCTGGTGGAACATGAATAAAACCAAGTGGGAGTGCGAACAAACCCCCTGGACCTGGATCAACTTTACACGAGAATTTAATGAAAAATATCTACCACCCATTGTGCAAGAAAAACGGGAAGATGATTTTATCCGCCTGCGTCAAGGGGCATCTAGTCTGGCGGAGTATGAGACTCAGTTCACTAAACTCTCTCGCTTTGCCCCAGAGCTAGTACTAACAGAGCAAAAGCGGATTCGTCGTTTTACCCAAGGCTTGAATGTAGAGATTCAGGAAGCACTAGCGGCTGCACAGCTGGACACCTTTAGCCAGGCACTAGAAAAAGCACAGCGGATTGAGACTGCCAGGGGACAGGTTAAAGCCTTTCATGACCGGAAAAGGAGGCAACCCAGCTCGACCGATTCCCCGGTTGGACAGAGCTCGCGAAACGAGCCACCTGCTAAGACGAGTAAAGGCACAGATGGTCCACGACCTACAGGAACCCAGAATAGCTTTGGGCGAGGTCAGATAGTGCAAGAGCCCCAGAGGAGTGCCCAGCGTGGAGGGTCAGGTACGGCCACTAAGCCAACCTGTGGTTTCTGTGGGGGCAATCACACCGATGAAAATTGTTGGAAAAATAGTTCGGTACGGAAATGCTTCAAATGTGGTAGCACTGAACATTTGATTGCCCGGTGCCCTAAGATGCAGAAGGAAGGACTCAAACCACCAACAGAAGGGACCACAACGAAGCCATCAAACGCAGGGGAAAATCGACCCAAAGGGCCAGCAAGAGTGTATGCAATGGATCAACACGAAGTGACTGACCATTCGGCGGGTTTCGAAGGTATGCTTTGACCAAAGAATTAATTTCGATGACGAAATTGTCCTAAGTGGGAGAGATTGTGAGGCCCCATTCCTTTCGTAAGACGATATTAGGGTTATTCATTATTTTGTACAGTCAAATTAAGGTTGTAGGGCTAAGGAGAAACCCTAATCTCGGCTAAGATTGAAAACCCTAACTTTAGAAAGTTGTAGCCTTATAAGTCCTGAATATGCCTGTAAATTTTCAGGTCAATCGGATTAGCGTATCAGGAGTTATAGATGAAATACTCAAGTCTGTTTTGAACATCAGATTCTGTGCGTTTTTTGTTTAGCTTCTGACCATGACTTTTTCGGTTTGATCCCGTACGATCTGGGTGTCAACTCCTTCATAAGAAATGTAGATCTTGGTCTCAGTTTCGAAACGGTATAAAGTGCGTCGAAATTCTATACACTGTCGAGGGTGTCAAAAGATAAGTTCACCACTTTCGGGTCACAAATTTTATCAAACACTAAACAGGGGTAAGCTATACTAGTGTATGTGCCAAAAGTCACCCCGAGCCACAAGCTCAAGGGGTTTAGTTCCAAAATGATTCATATACATATGTCATGTACAAATATGTACGCAAATTAGGGTTTAGGTCGAGTGCGATAAAGTACACCCTCGCCTAGGTACCCTTTTCATACATATCGAAACACATAAGCAACTAATACGTAAGATCGACCTGAATACTTACTCAATGAACAAAAGAGCAAAAATTCGAAATTTGTGCCGCGAAGAGTAGCTAGTAGGCCCCACCGGCTCCACCTAACTTACCACCGTCTGAAATAGAAGATTGCATCACATAATATCATAAACGGCTACTAATATACCTAAAACAAGCAAAACGGCAAAATCGGCACATACGAGTGCGGAAACGGAAATGGCGGCCTAGCCATTTTGCCGTCAAAACTGTTTTGAGCCTAATCAAAGCTACGAGTGTCGGATCAAGGTACTTGAGGTACCGTTGCGAAAATAAGAGAAAAGTCTATAACTTTCATGAAGACACCTAACTCCGGATCGGAACAGAGATGGGTCGAAAGTGCAGAAAACCGTTCCAGGAATTCGCACTCTAGAGTAACGGACAGGGTATGTTTGCTGGACTATAACTCCCAACTCACAAATCCAAATCAGGAAATTCCAAAGGCATTAGAAAGCCGAGACATAAGGCTAAAACTTTGATGTTTTGGCCAAGACCTGAATCCACTCAGAACAGAACGAAATTTGAGTGTCAAAGTACCCGTCAGAACTGTCCAGATCAAAGGCAGGTCTGACGATCGATCTTGTTTTGGTCATAACGGAAGCTACGGAACTCGGATTTCGACGCACTTTATACCGTTTCGAAGCTGAGACCAAGATCTACATTTCTTATGAAGGAGTTGACACCCAGATCGTACGGGATCAAAACCGAAAAAGTCATGGTCAGAAGCTAAACCAAAAACGCACAGAATCTGATGTTCAAAACAGACTTGAGTATTTCATCTATAACTCCGGATACGCTAATCCGATTGACCTGAAAATTTACAGGCATATTCAGGACTTATAAGGCTATAACTTTCATGTTTTGAGGAACTTCTGAATCCGTACGCAACATCGAGAAAAACAAAACCAGAGTTCGGATCCTGAACTGTCCTAATTTCCCAGATTTGCCGGTTTTGCGCGCCACAACCGTACGGTCCGTTCTTATGATTCTTATGCAAATTTTCTAACCAATTTGATCCCCAACAACCATACTTATATCAGTCTAGGAGTGGTCCGAAATTCCTTCACAAGTTAGCCCAAAATCACCAAATACTAACCATAATCCTTAATCTAGTTTTACTTGCACCATAGAACTTGTTCTAACATCCAACTACACAAACCCTAACTCAATAGCCATAGGCTAAACTAAACTAACCTAATCGAGTCTAGCGTTTCTTAACCCAAATCAGATTTTTGCTAGAAATCAACCAATCAAGTGAGGCAAATTATCAAACACAACCACTACAAATCAATTTCTCAATCAAAGCAACTAAGGAAAGTATTAAAGCAAGACACCCCTAATTTTTCTCTTCTTGATCGAATTTCCAGCAGCAAAACAACACTAAAATTAACCATGAAACTTCAATATAAACATCAAATCCACCATATAAATCCATAATCATAACATACCACATCATTTCCATTGCTTAGAAATTAAAACCCCAACATTTATCTTTTAAAGAAGATAGCATACCTTCAAGTGAGTTAGGTAGATGATCAATTCTTGACAATCAAGCTCTTAAGTTGTTCCCACAAGATCCAAAGACAAGATGAAAGCTAAAATTTAAAGATTTTTGAAGAATTTTCTCTTCTCTTTCACTCTCTAAATCTCGGCTCCTCTCTCTCTCTCTTGCTCTCCAAGTTTGTCTTGTGAATACTTCATATTCCTAAGGTGTTAAATAGTCAAAGACAAGAAAAGATATTTGTTAAGCTTAACCAATCACATAAAAGTTCCTCAATTGCACTTTTAACCCTTGCACTCCAACTTTCTCTTTCTTATACATTTTCCCTCAAACATTTGATAATCTTTCAATTTACTCCATAGGTTCTAGCTTAATCTAGTTTAAAACACATAATCACACTTAATTACTTCACTAATCACTTTCCCATCTTAATCACTTATACTTAAACATACTTTCTCCATAAATAAAACAATTAAACAACAACTTATATAATATTAGCAAAATTAGAATTTTTAAACCCAACTTAAGCTTTTTAATAAATTATAACACTAAAGGTTTGCTAATCTAAAGTTTGCTAACCATTTCAAACGTGCTAAACCTTTGTAAACTAAAACGAATCCTATATTTGTGAGTTTGGGGCCCGATCTCATGACCTAGATGGGCTATTCGAGCCGGTTCGGATTTGGTCGAAGTCAGTCCAACCTAGTTGAGATCACCAAGTTTGTAAATCCGGTTCACCGATTATGTGGACCAAGTTTGTGACCCGAGCTTGTGAGCCAAGCTCAATTTCGTTCGCTCGAGCAAGTTTGTGAGGTGTCTGGCCAGAGAGGGTGATAAAGTGTACGGTGGGAAGAACAAGTGGAGTTCTACGGACCATTAATTGTGGTCGACGGAGTGTCGGCAGGAGATCATACATGGCACATGAATTGGCTTTGGAGCCACCTGTATCCTTATCATGTGATGTTACTTTTCTGCTTTTGCTTTACTCTTACTGTGTAACTGTTGTTACGTGAAATTTACGCTTTTGCCCCTGTTTACTTACTAAGCATATAGCTTACCCCTTTCCTTTTGTTTTCCTTAGCAGAGGCCGACGCGGGAACTTTTGGCACATACACTAGTATAGTTAGCTTTGCTTGTAATAGTTGAACAATTAGGATGTTTGTTTTTGTTGTGGTGGTTTGTATAAGGACCCTTCTTAGGGTCTACATTTTGGTTTTGGTTGTAATGATAAGGATGTAATAGTGTGAGCAGGTACTTTTGGAGAATGTAATTATAACTCTTTTGGGATTGTATATAGTATGTATAGTACTCTTTTGGATTTTCTATTTTGTGCGGTTAAATTAAGGTTATAGGGCTAAGAAGAAACCCTAATCTCGGCTAAGATTGAAAACCCTAACTTTGCTTATGATTAAACCCTAGTTTATGTGTTATTTGTAGGTTCAAGTTATAGTTCATGTTTGGTATTCTAGTGTGTGTTTTGGCCCAAGTAAAAATAGGATTCGTTTTAGTTTACAAAGGTTTAGCAAGATTGATATGGTTAGCAAACCTTAGATTAGTAAACCTTTAGTGTTATAAATTATTAGAAAGCTTAAGTTGGGTTTAAAAACCCTAATTTTGCCAATATTATAAAAGTTGTTGTTTAATTATTTTATTTATGGAGAAAGTATGTTTAAGTATAAGTGATTAAGATGGGAAAGTGATTAGTGAAATAATTAAGTGTGATTATGTGTTTTAAACTAGATTAAGCTAGAACCTATGGAGTAAATTGAAAGATTATCAAATGTTTGAGGGAAAATGTATAAGAAAGAGAAAGTTGGAGTGCAAGGGTTAAAAGTGCAATTGAGGAACTTTTATGTGATTGGTTAAGTTTAACAAATATCTTTTCTTGTCTTTGACTATTTAACACCTTAGGAATATGAAATAATCACAAGACAAACTTGGAGAGCAAGAGAGAGAGAGAGGAGCCGAGATTTAGAGAGAATTCTTCAAAAATCTTTAAATTTTAGCTTTCATCTTGCCTTTGGATCTTGTTGGAACAACTTAAGAGCTTGATTGTCAAGAATTGATCATCTACCTAACTCACTTGAAGGTATGCTATCTTCTTTAAAAGATAAATGTTGAGGTTTTAATTTCTAAGCAATGGAAATGATGTGGTATGTTATGATTATGGATTTATATGGTGGATTTGATGTTTATATTGAAGTTTCATGGTTAATTTTAGTGTTGTTTTGCTGCTGGAAATTCGATTAAGAAGAGAAAAATTAGGGGTTTCTTGCTTTAATGCTTTCCTTAGTTGCTTTGATTGAGAAATTGATTTGTAGTGGTTGTGTTTGATAATTTGCCTCACTTGATTGGTTGGTTTCTAGCAAAAATCTGATTTGGGTTAAGAAACCCTAGACTCCATTAGGTTAGTTTAGTTTAGCCTATGGCTATTGAGTTAGGGTTTGTGTAGTTGGATGTTAGAACAAGTTCTATGGTGCAAGTAAAACTAGATTAAGGATTATGGTTAGTATTTGGTGATTTTGGGCTAACTTGTGAAGGAATTTCGGACCACTCCTAGACTGATATAAGTATGGTTGTTGGGGATCAAATTAGTTAGAAAATTTGCATAAGAATCATAAGAACGGACCGTACGATTGTGGCGCGCAAAACCGGCAAATCTGGGAAATTATGACAGTTCAGGATCCGAACTTTGGTTTTGTTTTCTCGATGTTGCGTACGGATTCAGAAGTTCCTCAAAACATGAAAGTTGTAGCCTTATAAGTCCTGAATATGCCTGTAAATTTTCAGATCAATCGGATTAGCGTATCCGGAGTTATAGATGAAATACTCAAGTCTGTTTTGAACATCAGATTCTGTGCGTTTTTTGTTTAGCTTCTGACCATGACTTTTTCGGTTTTGATCCCGTACGATCTGGGTGTCAACTCATTCATAAGAAATGTAGATCTTGGTCTCAGCTTCGAAACGGTATAAAGTGCGTCGAAATCCGAGTTCCGTAGCTTCCGTTATGACCAAAACAAGATTGATCGTCAGAACTGCCTTTGATCTGGACAGTTCTGACGGGTACTTTGACACTCAAATTTCGTTCTGTTCTGAGTGGATTCAGGTCTTGGCCAAAACATCACAGTTTTAGCCTTATGTCTCAGCTTTCTAATGCCTTTGGAATTTCCTGATTTGGTATTGTGAGATGGGAGTTATGGTCCAGCAAACATACCCTGTCTGTCACTCTAAAGTGCGAATTTCTGGAACAGTTTTCCATACTTTCGACCTATTTCCGTTTAGATCCGGAGTTAGGTGTCTTCATGAAAGTTATAGACTTTTCTCTTAGCTTCGCAACGGTACCTCATGTACCTTGATCCGACACTCGTAGCTTCGATTAGGCTCAAAACAGTTTTGACGGCAAAATGGCTAGGCCGTCATTTCCGTTTCCGTATGCCGTTTCCGCACTCGTATGTGCCGATTTTGCCGTTTTGCTTGTTTTAGATATATTAGTAGCCGTTTATGATCTTATGTGATGCAATCTTCTATTTCAGACGGTGGTAAGTTAGGTGGAGCCGGTGGGGCCTACTAGCTACTCTTCGCGGCACAAATTTCGAATTTTTGCTCTTTTGTTCGTTGAGTAAGTATTCAGGCCGATCTTACGTATTAGTTGCTTATGTGTTTCGATATGTATGAAAAGGGTACCTAAGCGAGGGTGTATTTTATCGCACTCGACCTAAACCCTAATTTGCTTACATATTTGTACATGACATATGTATATGAATCATTTTGGAACTAAACCCCTTGAGCTTGTGGCTCGGGGTGACTTTTGAATAAATTTTGTGAAGTTTGTGAGTTTGGGGCCCGATCTCATGACCTAGATGGGTTATTCGAGCCGGTTAGGGCTTGGTCGAAGTCAGTCCAACCTAGTTGAGGTCACCAAGTTTGTGAATCCGGTTCACTGAGTATGTGGACCAAGTTTGTGACCCGAGCTTGTGAGCCAAGCTCAATTTCGTTCGCTCGAGCAAGTTTGTGAGGTGTCTGGCCAGAGAAGGTGATAAAGTAAACGGTGGGAGAACAAGTGGAGTTCTACGGACCATTAATTGTGGTCGACGGAGTGTCGGCAGGAGATCATACATGGCACATGAATTGGCTTTGGAACCACCTGTATCCTTATTATGTGATGTTACTTTTCTGCTTTTGCTTTACTCTTACTGTGTAGCTGTTGTTACGTGAAATTTACGCTTTTGCCCCTGTTTATTTACTAAGCATATAGCTTACCCCTTTCCTTTTGTTTTTCTTAGCAGGGGCCGACGCGGGGACTTTTGGCATACACTAGTATAGTTAGCTTTGCTTGTAATAGTTGAACAATTAGGATGTTTGTTTTTGTTGTGGTGGTTTGTATAAGGACCCTCCTTAGGGTCTACATTTTGGTTTTGGTTGTAATGATAAGGATGTAATAGTGTGAGCAGGTACTTTTGGAGAATGTAATTATAACTCTTTTGGGATTGTATATAGTATGTATAGTACTCTTTTGAATTTTCTGGCTTTTATTGTTTTAAGTTTTGAGTCCTGGCGCGAGCTAGGCAGGCGGCCCGCCGATACCCTTGGGTTCGCCCTTGGGAGAAGTGGGGTCGTCACAATAGGAGTTGCAGTAACTCTCTGTTTTGGTAATTTTACTGTTTTGGCAATTAGCATTTCAGTTTTTACAATCTTAGAGTGAATAAGAAATGTCTCTGCTTTGATAATACTAGTGGTCTGTTTGTCAGGTTGTTTTTTGGGGGTTTTCATAAGAATTCAACTATAGATGTGTTTTACAAAAACATTTGATGTTTTTTAGGAGTTTTTCTTAAACGTTTTTAGAGATGGTGGTAAACCCCCTCGCACCTTCCCCTCCCCTCTGCCACCCTCCCCATTTCTCCTCTTCCACCAACTCTAACAGTATCAGGGGTCAAAGGCGAGGTACCAGGTAAGAGGTGGGTAGGAAGGACGGGGGAGGGGGTGGCAGGGGCAGGGAGGGAGGAGGGTGGTTGGGGTTCCTCAGAGTGATTGCTAGAGTTTCATAATTCCCTTCTTCTTCTTATGCCTTCTTCAACTGCAGTTCTCTATACTTTTCTTTCCTGTTTCTTTTCTGATCTTTATGCCTGCATTTTTTAGTTCCTACCAATTCTAAGCCCTGTAAACTGTGCTATAGACAATTGGGGCCTACCAACAACTTTAGGCTGCATCACTCCCCAAGCACAGCCTCTATAAACCAATACCCACCCTCAGTTGATCCTCTTAATGACCCAAAGTAAGGAATCTCATTCTCGGTAAATACAAAACCAGAAGACAAATTAAACCCACCAAAGGGAGATTATATTTCCATGAAAATTGGTCAAAGGACCAAAAATATTCCACCAAAAGCCTGTGACATGCACAACCCTCTTGCCAAATTCGATCTAAACTTCTCATAGGTTAGAAAGAGCAGTCTTCTCAGTCCCAGGCAACATCCTGCTGAAAGTAACCGATTGTAAGCGGGATATAGAAGGAAACTGGTGGAGAGTAAAAGAAGTGGGGTAAAAGATTAAGGGGAATGGAAGTGGAGGACAGAAAGGCTGGGAGGGCAGGGAGAGTTTGAGAAAGTAGGTTGGCCAGGGGATGGGATTAGAGAGGGAGGAGAAA
This sequence comes from Coffea eugenioides, assembly GCF_003713205.1. Taxonomy (NCBI): domain Eukaryota; kingdom Viridiplantae; phylum Streptophyta; class Magnoliopsida; order Gentianales; family Rubiaceae; genus Coffea; species Coffea eugenioides. The sequence continues at coordinate 10,284,132 of NC_040039.1, forward strand.
GGGGAAAGAAATGGAATGAGTTAAAGGTAGCAGAAAGAGAAGATAGTGAAGAAGGGGAGAGAGAGATAATGAGAAGAAACAAGGAAAAAACTTTGCATGGGAAAGAAGTCACAATTTCATTGCTGGTACTACTCACAAATGGTACTACTCACAAATCCTAATGTTCGTCAAAGCAAACAACTTGAAGAGGCAAATGTTCAATTTTCAGAAAGCCAATGCATTTATAAGCATTTTTATCAGGGGGAAAAAAACTGTTTACTGAAAACCATTTCTTGTTACTACATAAACACGGACTATAAAAATTATAACAAGAAAAAGAAACTAGACAGATAAATGTCATCTTACAGGCCCTAAGGTAAGCAAACATAGAGAACAGTATAGATAAATGTTTAAGAAAGACGATAAGAGTAAAATCAGAAAACAAGCAAGAGAATCAGATAAATACATCTCTTGAGATCATAGAATGACACAATTAAAACTTAATGAGCATTATCCACATATACACCATAAAAAAATGTAGAGCAACAATAAGTTGGTAAAATTTACAAATATCCATACTTACGTGGAATACACAATAACCCCACCCGGATGAACTAGTTGAACAGCTTGATCAAACATTCTTTTCTGGTATTTGGCATGATTCCTCAATGATTCTACAGTTTCCTACATAAGATATCAGACACATTCAATGTTCTTCCATCTTTTTTTAATTTTATTTTTAGTAGGGGATGGGTGGGATTTAAGAAGAGGGTGGGGGAAGGGGGATTCAAACCCAAGATCTGTAAGTCTTGAAGCCTCGACCTCAAGCATCAGACACATTCAACGTATTCCATCCAAACATTTGTCGGAAAATTTTCCAATGCACAGAAAATGGAATGACATGGATGCAGTTATCAACCGTACCGTTTGAATCAAAAGAACAAAAACAATATGTATGCTTCTAAATCTATGAAACTTATCCATGCCCACAAGCCCCCCGAGACAAGAAAAGGACAAGGTTAAGAAAACAGAAAAGGAAGAAGGAAAGAAAAAATAATATCAAGAAACAAATTTTAATCTTCATGGAACCTTTTCCACAAGGGGAGAATGGTGTAAACAATAGGGATAATTTCAGAAACCTCCCTCGAGGTTTTTGACAATTTCACCTAGTTCCCTTGAGGTTTCAAAAATTACATATACAGCCCTTGAGTTTACCGTTTTGGCAACAAAAATTAATCAATGGTTAAAATTTTGAATGAATAACCCAAAATGCCCACATGAAATTGTGAAGTTCATTTTACCTTCTTATAAAATTCTTTAAAAAAAATATGGAACATGCACAAAATCTCAAACCTATTTTCAACCCTCATTTGTACTATTTTAAACCTTTCATATTCCCACATATCATATTAGTACCATTATCACCATGACCACCACCACCATCAGTTCCTAAATTCTAAAACCGCAATCTAAGTTTCAAAAAAAAAATAGCACTATTAAACTCAAAAAAATTCACTAACTGCATTAATATAACATCCTATCCCTCAAATGTTGGAGTACCAACACCAGCCCCATCCTTTTTCAACATTTAGCTTACATCTTCTATTCATCTCCAGATCCTCTGAGCAAAGCTAAAACTAATTTTTAATATGTTAAAATTGTGTTTAGGACATAACTAGTTATCCCACGAGTGAATCTGGTTTTTGTTTCCATTAAATGTCTAATTGTGTGATGCATTCATGTGCACAAGATCAGGAGCGGATTGTTTAATTGCATGAAAATATTAAATATTAAGGTTACTATGGTCATTTTATAGGGCCAAGGAAGGAAGTATAATACTGAAAACCTCAAGGCTACTAGGTAAAATTGTTAGAAACCTCGAGGGAGGTTCCTCAAGGTTTCTGAAATTATCCCTAAACAATATTGTCCAGGCATTAACAAAATGCTTCAGATGAGCTGGATGTGCAAGGTGCAAACAAAAAATTAAAAAAAAATGACAATGTTAGGACAAAGAAGAAGTTAGTGAAACAAATGAAGATAGCATGACAAACAAATTAAGGAATACAAGTCACATACTAAGTTTGAGAATATCTCCACCTAATTGCAATACTTTAGTATACCAATTCAAATTGTGAAAAGACAAAAGAAACACGAGGATGATACTGTCATCGAAAACCAGCAATCTAAATTTTAGATGTACTACATTTACCAAAGTTCAGCAATTTCAAATCTCTTACAAAAAAGTTGTAAAAATACAATGCCTTGCAATCAAGTTGTACACTATGATGGCAATACATGAAAGGGGAGGGGCAGAATGATGGCTAAGCATAATATGTAATGCCTTTCAGAAATGCCTTACCTCTCCAGCAAACAGTCGAGGTCGAAGACCAAGAGCAGAACAAGGAGCATCTAAAAGAACCCGGTCAAAAGAATTTGGAAGAAAACCTTTGGACTTTTCAACTCTACCACCCGAACAGTGATTTCTTCCAGGCCCATTTCTCATTTTCCGCATAATCTTTCTCTCCACAGCTTTGCTAGAATAAGTTCCATTTTTGGAATTTACATCTGAAAAAAGGTTGAATAAGACCAACTGACTGAAGAGTGTAAAGTGAAATAATTTTAGGTAACCATATAGAGCAAGCAACAATCCTAGACAAAACACGAAAGGGAAACTAATGGGTGGTATCTAAAGGAATAGAAGTAAAGGGGAAAAAAGAGAGTAAGTACTGCATGGTAAAGTTGAGAAAACTAAATTCAAAAGCCCATAGTTCAAATTTTCTTCTTTTAAGGCGGGGCGGGGCCGGGGGGAAAGAATTGCAGGGTCACAGGCAACTCAAAATAAATAAACAGTTAATCTGGAGATTAAAAAATAAAGAGATGGTGTATTATATGCAAAATTAAACTAAGTAGCATGGTAAAAGAATATGCAATGGCTACAAAAACACCTTTTGGGTATTTGGTTGATGAAAAACAGGATAGTTGATTGGAGGATATGAACACGTGTAAGAAATTAGCTGATTCTAATTTAAGCAGGTCAAATCCAACCTTATCCATTCATATTTTGGAGACATCCAAAAGAAATCAAGACTACCATCAGAGTTCCAACCTTTTTCCTATTTATACGAAGCCATAAAAGTTAATTCTGCTCGTTGAGTTATAATTTCATATTTCTGCCTTTCTTCTTTAAACCATTATTACCTTGCCCTTTTCTGTTTCCTCAGTAAGAGTAATCAGCTTTTCTTATTCCTTCGCTTGATTCATAACTCAATCGTTAGCATTATCCCCACATAAGATTAATTTGTGCTAAAATTATATCTTCAAACCGTACAAGGCACTTAAATACAAATTGGTTCCTGAGAAGAAGAAATTTGATAGAATGGACACAGAAATGAACTAGAAATCTATTGGCATCATTTTGAGTTCATTTTATCACTGGGTTCTATAAAAGTGGTCAATGAATCAGGTCAGATTTAGCTACTACACACATGACAAGTTTAAGGAACCAAGAACCGTTATTCTGACAATCAACCTTCATATTTTTACCAGGCAGAGAGAACTAAAAGCAGAGAGGGACTAAGGGAGCATAAATATAACCAGCAAGATGAATATGCTGGCATAATTGGGAGAAGGTGATAAACGAAGAAAGAAATTAACTGTTGTTAATCAATCTTTGAATTAAACCCCCAAAATAATCAGCAAGCGTAAGCTGTCTTCTGAATGAAGCATTGAGGTTGTCATAGCCGGAACTTGAAGCTAGATCCTACTAGGTCTCAGAATTTTTACTTGGGGAAGTTTAAACCATACAGAGTTATCCTCATATACCATGTAGCGCTCTTCAAATCCAAGAAGACTGTGGAATAAAAAACTAACCGCAACTTTGGGGAACCAACTCAGCATCCAAATCATCAGAAGCACCCATTGATGTTTTCTCTATCCTTTCCTCAATGCCAACAACATCTTGAGGAAAGTGTGATGCAGCCAAACCATCAGATTCACTTCTACAGACAGCTTTGAGCGCATCAAGCTTGTATGGGGTGATGCAAGTCAGGCCCATCTCAGCTGCCAACTTTTTAATATCAAGTACCTAGGGTTTTTTCAAGGTCAAAGCTAGGTAAGGAATAAATGTTAACCAGAAACAATAAAATCCCATAGGAAGCAATGTAATCTATTGCAAAAAAAGCTTAAGGTCAATGAAGAAATATAAATTCTCCCAAGAGTATCAGATAACTTGCTAAATGTATATAAACTTCTTATATGAAGCCAACTGATGCAAGACAAGGATTCAGAGAAATGTGTCAGCATCATTGGAGATCAAATCTTCAAGTTCAACTGGAAAAAGCAAATCTCACCTAAGAGCATCAAATGACTTGCAAAAAATTATACAAAACAATCTTATTGGCTCCAAATGATGGAAGAAAAGGATCATTGAGATGATGGGAGATTCTTAGTGTTTAATGACAATACAGAATGCAATCCAGGAAAATTGAGCAAATTTTCAGTACATTTAAAGATATAAAAGATATGGCATACATTCTCAAACTTTAAGCTGCAATCTACCTCATATGTTCATCATGGTGTCCACTGCTCGAATTAAGTATTACTAAGCATTGCGTTAAGAAGCATATAAGGATAGAAGCCAATGCTTATTTTAAAACAATCAGATATCATTTTAAGATCTAACACTATCCATATGTTCTGCTTGAAGATTAAGTTGTGAATTCGTATGGCAGCATCAGTGCCTATCTGGTTCATATGAATTATGCAATTGATCAATAATATGTACCGGTTTTGCAACACATGGAAATACTCAATTTTAATAATTATAAAAAATGACTCTTAATAATCACATGGTCAACATCTAAAAAATTTTGAAACAGAATAAATAGGTGTCCTTTTACAGTGTTGAGTAATCTCAAGTTAAAAAAAATACCCGTTAAATTTACAAGATTCTGTAAGGAAGCCAAATTACATAACTCTTTTTATGCTAAAATCACCTCTTAGGTACAGATGATGCACCTTATTGTGAGATCTGTCAACTGCAATGACCTCTCCTTCATCCTGCATTAGGATCGCTATTGCAGTGGTTTTTCCTCCAGGAGCTGCACACATGTCTAATATTCTTTCACCCCGTTGTGGATCTACAGTGCAAAATGGGAATATGTCACGCACTCACACAGAGAGGGAGGGAGGGGGTGAGTAAGAAAATGCTGAACAAATATATTTTAGAGTGACAAGTTGCTATAATCTTTATTACTTTTGAGGTTCAACATGAAGATCTCCTCAGTAACAGGACATGAATGGAAATACAGTTGTTCGTAAAAGGGTCAGTACTAATGGTTTGTAAAGACTGCCTACTCTAGAAAGTGCTTAGTTAAGGAGATGGTGTGTAGACCTAGATGTGATTCTGATAAGGCCTTAAGCCCCTTGCATCTTGTGTATTGCAACTTAATTCTAAACAATTTCCTATTGAGCATGACTCTCAATGTGTTTTATTAGTACCACATCAGAGGCTGTGCCCATATCAGACATGAGCCCTCGGAAGTTGTTTTGTAAAGTCACTCATCTACTTCAACTTTTCCTTCAGAGGCAAAAATGGCCTTGAATTTTTAGGAAGATTGCAATCCATAACTTTTTTCTGCTTCCTTTGTAATGTTTTTCACTACATTCACAAAACGTCCCAATAACTTCATTCTGATCCTTGACTGAGATTCAATTTCCTTGGATTAATACCTACCTACAAGCACCAAAAACTAGCCAAGGAAAGTAGTAAGAAAGATGGGAAATGGAAAATGACTTCATTCAAAATTTTAATTCTTTCTCTTGTTTGGTAAACCAAGAAAAGTAGGAAGAAAGATGGGCAAAATTCCTAAGAAAATAATATTTTTGTTTGAATTACAGATTGTAAAAGAAATGGAAATGGAAATGGAAAAAGTAAATAAAGAGAAAGATTCATTTACTAATAATATTGAAGTTGCTCAACTGATGACCTTGTTTATAAAAATAAACAAAAGTTGTAAAAAAAAAAAAGTAAATTTTCATTGATCAACAATTTTATACTGACAATCTCTCAAGTAAATTGTTTTTTTAACATCTTTTCCAGAAATTGCTGATATGTAAACAATTAACTAGCCCAGTATGAGTGATTCAAACCATCTTTTTTCCCAAATAAATTTGCATGTATAACATCTTTTTTCCCAAACTAAAATATGCAGATAACCTTGAGTTAAACCATGGATAAATAGGTGGGAATGTTGTTTTTGATGTCATAAAAATAAGGTCAGACTTATCCTAACAGAAAACATGAGAAACATTTCCGAGATATAAAAAAGCCAAGTCGAACCATAGTATGTCCCAATCTCCAGCTCACCAATAGGTCCATTTGCCAGAAGAAGATGAGGTCCTGGGTTCCACTCTCAAACCTTCTTTTTCCCCTCTCCCTATAAGGTTTGGAGTCTCCCTTAACCAAAATACTGTAAAGTCGATAAGATTATTAATATAATTTTAACTAAAATGTAATTAGAACTCAATTGCACTAACTAATCATCCCAAAAAAAAAAAAAAAAGGGTCAGTGATCCAAATCAAAGATTTGACATGGAATGGATCTGCTTTCTTTTTTTAAGGTAATGGATCTGCATGTTAACCGTTCTCACTTCAGAACCCTTGTATCTCCTTTCCTACCCAGAACTGTCCCCTATTTCTTTTGAATAAAATAATACAAAGAGCTACATGCCCCTAAAACAATAAAAATGCAGATGAGATGTGGGTTTAGCCAACTATTGTAACAGATATCAGAGACTAAAATTTATGGTTTTGGCAACAGTAATGGCCAAAAATTTGAAAAATGCATTCAATTTCAAAGAACTGGAAAGGCTTACATTATGCCTCTGGTTCGGGAGAGTCATTTCGCATGCCTAACTGGGATGCTAGCCTATGATGTTTTGCCTACATGTCAAAAAGATTGCCAAGGATTCAAAAGCAGTCCATTCTCGATATTTCAAAGTTGCCTCAGGTAAAATGCCAAACAAATTTCATGTCACTTGCAAAAGAAAATCAACAAAACACAAATATGGACATGCCAAAAAGACACCAAGTATACATTAGCTATTAAGCAAGGAGTGAATATTATATCTCAATAAGGTGTAGCATAAACCTGATTTCTGATGAATTACAAAAACAAAGGGTTATATTAGCTTCTTGATTTTTTTTTTTTGGGTTTTGGAGGGGGGCGGACCTTTCTGAACGGTAACTATGAGAAAACATAAGATGTTGCATATGCATTTGTTCAGATGAGCCTTAAAATGCCCAAAAAAAAAATCTTCAAAACTCAAGTACGTCAGTTCAAACAATCTTGTTTCAAGACGACTCCTTGTTTTTCAATATTCAGCTACACTAACATAATTTAAATGCGCTGCCAATCTCCAAATAAGACCATTTATCAAGTTCATCCCACAATCTTTTAATATCATAGCTTTATAAACGATGGATCTAAGCCAGGCTCATTGTCATCTGTGTGCTAGAAATTTTCTTGATCCAAATATTCAGTACTGAAATAACAGATCTTAGCCGGTTAAATTTAAAAAAATCCAAGCTCATGAATGCGAACACACAGGAAACAGAACCACTAAAAGGACAGACTTCAATACAATCTAATGAAGTGCAACCAATTGAGCCTTAACATTACCAAATGAACATTGAAGGCGTGACAGGACCATGATTCAAAAAGAGATGGGCATTGGTTATGCTTCAAGGACCAAAAAACCTGATTTCTCATATCCCAAGGCTCTCAAGATGGTATGCAGCATTGCAACAAGCAAAAAAACTCTCTTCCCTCCTTAATCCACATGACAAACCATAAAAGACCATCCCTGTTCATCCCCAAGTACAATTCCTTACAAACAACATGACCAGAATGTAGATATCACTACTCAGACGTCGCTCAGAGAGCTACTTCAACTAAAAGATCAACTAAATCAATTGTATGAACATATGTCAAAAGAGAGAAAAGAGGAAAACAGCGAGATAAATGCATCACATGAATTAGTCTAAATAACTAATCAATTGCAACTAAATAAATTCGTTAAGATTTACCTAAGGCACGTGCTGCAATGATGCTTGGCAGGTTCTGAAGAAAAATCTCTCCCTCAAGCAAATCTTTCAATGAAAAATTACCTTATTAGCTAAAGACAAGAACCACTTTATCAAAACCACAATTACAGGGAATCAAGGTTGTAAAGAAAGTGTAATCTTAATGCCACAGTGACGCTTTAACCAAGAATGTATGTTCATACCATGAAAAGATGGGAGATCAAATACTCTACAATTCATATCGACTGCAACTCCTTCTGGTACACGAAACATACCAGCTCTTGACAACATAGTAATTCCTTGGCCGATATAGAGACCATTTCTTTCAAAGTAACAAGGATCTGTAAAAGAGTTAATATTAGCTCTCCACAGGACTCGATGGTATCTTCAATATATTTTTCTAAGACCAAAATAAAGTAGAATGTTAAACAAGGAATACAAAACTTCAATTAATTTATAAGAAGCCAATCTGCTAAAAGAATGGATTTTCACAAAAATTAGATTCATTAATCTTTGACTTCAATCATAAAGATCTAAAATGATCTGAAAAAGGAAGAAGTTATCTGAAGTTTCTCACCTAAGAGCAGTTAAAATTATATACCAAACATAAAACTATTAAATAGAGTTAAAGCACTTTCTCGCTGTGCAAGCATTATAGTTTGACAAAAGTAGTACCAATTAGTTCATGAAATATATATTGCAGAGGTATAATCTTTAACTGTTGTCTCATTGGATAAGTTTTCAGTTACTGCTAGTCAAATGCATACAGGAGATCAGAGTACCAAACAACCCGAAGATGTTTCTTCTTTCTTTTGTACAAGTATATCCTCTATCAGTAATATACACTTGCAATCTGACACCTGATACTTAATAAATCACCTGAAAGGGAATGAATCCTACCATTTATTTGAAAAGAAAGTATCAAGTCACTAAAGAATGATAAAAAATTAAAGTAAGAAGTGGCGAAACATGTGTGTAGTTAAATGCTACAAAGGTGAAAGAGAGAATAGGGCTAAACCTAACCAGCTTTCAGAACATAAAAGTTATTCAGGAACCAACAAATATATCTATTCATCTCACTGTATATAAAATAATCAATCACTATAAACTTGTGTACCACATTCTTTGGAGATCTTAAAGCTACTTGATAAAGTAAAGCTTCACAAAGTATACATGATACTCCTTAGTGACATAAGTAAACTCATACTTTATCACAAAGAGCCAAGGTAAAGGTAACCCATGTAAGACTAAAATACATGAAGAATTTTTTTAATATTATAGTGCCTCGCAAATTGCATCCTCACAGGCCAGTGCATGTTCTCAACATGCAGACAGACAAGGCTTTGATAAGGCAGCAACAAAAAACATTAACACCTTAAAATCTTCCATAAACTAGACATGGCATACATTTTTTTTTGAAAGCCAAATGCTTGATAACTTGGTCAAACAAACAAGATCTGAAATTCTGACTTATACACATCCCTCAACAGCCCAACCACCATGGCCAAACATGAATAAGTATGAGTCAGGTCAGACATCTCACTACCTATCATAAGAACTTGGTAAATCGCTACTAGTGTTACCAATGAGATATCCCATTCTTGTGCTAGTAGCTTAGCCCTCACTTGTTTGCATGAACAGAAACCAACACGGCTGCATCCGAAAGCAACACGGACACATAAATGATGTTAATGTCCTATGGAATCTTGAACACACAAGTGACACACAAAAGAGTTGTAATCTTATAGTCTCCATCCCAAACTCAATATCTTATTTCCCTCTTCAATATGCCAAAAAAAAAATACTCCATGAAGTATATAATTCTTTACTTCCTGCAGCATAATGTAAAACCTTAAAAAATAATGGCTCAGAAACTGTTAGGCTTTGATTATCTATTATGGTGACCCTTCACACTATATTTATCAAACTCTTTCTTAGTACATTATCCAATCAAACCACGATGTTCAACAGGCACGGTGGGTCTCCACGACTAATGTACAACATCATAATCTTTCACCAAATGATGGGTTATTTAAACAGTCCTATGGTAACTGAAAATTTAAATATGTTCATTTCCATTTCATCGTCATGTGATTTCTACTTCATTAATGAAATGACACCAAAAATTAAGTTGAGATGTTAACATCATGGTAAATTCTTAGGTGTCAGGTGATGCGGTCATGGTGATGCTCAAAAAGATGATCATTCATAGTACAGAATAAGTTTCAAATTCCAAACATTTGTGTCCTTTTTCTAGCTTCATTCATAAAATATGCAGCTTCATCAACCTCAATCTTCGGCCACAAAATTGAAACGAAATTAATCATTTCATGTGACAAGATGAACAGTATCCAGTAAACTATGTTTTGACAAGTTTTCTAGATCAAAGACTGAATCCATCTTTTGTGCATCTTTTCCATTTAAATAGAAAAACTCTGTACCTTCTCTCCTCCGTCAGAATATCTACCTCCCTAATGTATTAATTACAGATATGCTAATATACATCTAATATAGTAGACCATAATCAGCTCTCCTTGATTAGTGCAATTAGTAGACTAGATCCCATAAGCAGCTGTTCTTGTCTTTTGCTAGCAGATCAGATCCCATAATCAGTTGTTGCCCATGACTTCCATAAGCAGCTGTTCTTGACTTTTACTTTTGCTAGCAGACCAGATCCCATAATCAGCTGCTGTCCTTGACTTCCATAAGCAGCTGTTCTTGACTTTTGCATTTAGTAGACCAGATCCCATAATCAACTACTGCCCTTGATATCCCCCCTCAAATTGATGCTGGTTGACCAACAAGCTTCAATTTGTCAACCAGAAAATTGTGTCTATGACGGGAGAGAGCTTTAGTAAATATATCAGCAGTTTGGAGATCAGTGGTAATATGAGGAAGAGAAATAACATGATCATCATATGCTTCACGGATAGAGTGACAATCAACTTCAATATGTTTTGTACGCTCATGGAATACAGGATTAGCAGCAATGTGAATAGCGCTAGTATTATCGGCATGAAGGGGAGTAGGTGCAAGTTGGGGAAACCCAAGCTCACCTAAGAGGCCTCGAAGCCAAATGATCTCAGAACATCCAGAGGACATAGCACGATACTCTGACTCAGTAGAGGATTTAGACACCCTATCTTGCTTTTTGCTTTTCCAAGAAATAAGAGAATTTCCAAGAAACATGCACCAACCAGTAATTGATCGTCTAGTATCTGAACACCCTGCCCAGTCAGCGTCGCTATAGGCTACCAAATGAATAGGAGAATTTTTGGAGAAGAATAGACCACGAGAGGAAGTGCCTAGTAAATAGCGAATAATGCGACGAACAGCAGCTAGATGGAGATGCCTAGGCGTCTGCATAAATTGACTAACTTGTTGAACAGCAAATGAAATATCAGGCCGAGTAATAGTTAAATAGTTAAGACTTCCCACCAATTGCCGATAGAGAGAGGGATCTGAGAGAAAATCACCCTCATCACGGCGATATTTAACATTTACTTCCAAGGGAGTATCAACAGACCGACCATCTTGAAGACCTGCCAAAGCAATTAATTCCTGGATGTATTTATGCTGATGTAAGAAAATACCAGCTGAGGTAGAGTGCACTTCTAGGCCCAAAAAATATTGTAGAGGACCTAAATCTTTCATATGAAAAGAACGTTGAAGATGCTCTTGAAGTTGAGATATTAATGCAGAGTCATTTCCTGTGATAACAATATCATCAACATATACCAGAAGTAAAACCAGTCCCTTATCAGTCTTGCGAAGAAACAAAGAGGAGTCATACTGGCTCTGAACAAATGAGAAGCTAATAAGGGTAGAACGGAACTTATCAAACCAAGCCCGTGGAGCTTGTTTTAAGCCATAGAGTGAACGTTTTAGCTTACAAACATCAGAAGAAGATGTAAAAAAAAAACCTGATGGTGGAGTCATATAAATATCTTCTTGAAGATCGCCATGTAAAAAGGCATTCTTAACATCCATCTGTCGCAATGACCAGCCTGTAGAAGCAGCAATAGCTAGAACAAGTCTAACTGTTGTCATCTTTGCCACAGGAGCAAAGGTCTCCTCATAATGTACTCCATACTTTTGCCGATTACCAAGAGCTACTAATCGTGCCTTATACCTTTCAAGTGAGCCATCAGATCTCAATTTAACAGAAAACACCCATTTACAACCAATGGGCTTAACACCATCGGGACAAGGAACAATATCCCAAGTATGATTCTCCTGAAGAGCTTGAAGTTCCTCATTCATAGCTTTCACCCAACAAGCTTGTTTAGCTGCCTGTGAATAGGATGTAGGAACTGTAGTGTCAGTTATAGTGGCAGAAAAACCATACCGATCAGGCGGACGACTAAGACGTAGGGACCTTCGAAGAGTGGTTGGAGCAAGGACTGGATTAGTGTCAAGAAGAGGTTGTGATGAAGAAGCCTGTCGTCTCTGATAAACAATCCCAGGTTTAAATCGATCAACTGGTGGAGCAATATCATCAAAGCTAGGAAGAACAACACCTTCAGACGAGGAAACATGGTATGGAAAGTAGTGCTCATTTTCAAAGAAAATCACATTTCTAGAAATGTGTAGATGATTAGCAATAGCATCATAACACAAAAATCCTTTATGAGTTGTACTATAACCCATGAAAGCACATTTTACAGATTGAGCTGTAAGTTTGTGACGCTCATGAGGAGGTAAGTGAACAAAGCAAACACATCCGAATGTGTGTAGATTGCCATAATCAGGATGTACACCAAAGAGACGATAATAAGGAGAATCAAAATTCAACCGTTGAGAAGGTAGACGATTGATTAAATAAACTGCAGTGGATAAAGCTTCCACCCAAAATTTAGATGGAACCGAAGACTGCAAGAGTAAGGTGCGTACCATATCCAACAAATGGCGATGCTTACGTTCAGCCACCCCATTCTGTTGAGGGGTATAAGGACATGATCGTTGAGATAAAATACCTCTCTGTTGCAAAAATGCTTGAAAGGCATGTGACATATATTCCCCGCCATTGTCAGAGCGTAAAACTTTAATGCAAGTAGAAAATTGTGTTTCTACATAAGCTACAAATTTCTTAAAAACAGCAAATACTTCAGCTTTAGTACGCAAAAAATATACCCATGTGAAACGACTATAGTCATCAATGAATGTCACAAAATATTTATATTGTGCATGTGAAACAACAGGAGTAATACCCCAAACATCACTATGAATGATCTCAAAACTTGTATTAGCATGACCACCATGACTAGGAAAAGGTAATATTTTACTTTTCCCTAGTCTACAAGTAGAACAATCAAAAGACAATTTATGATTAAAACACTGATCCTTGCTCCCCAGAAAATCGTGCTTTATTAAATGAGATAAAATGACATTATTTGGATGACCCAATCGTTGATGCCATACTTCAACTTTATTGTCAACAACCATAGAAGCCAAAGACAAACTACTTGGAACTGAAAATTGCAAAGGAAATAGTCTGCCCACTTTAGGCCCCTTCGCGATCACCTTCCCCGACACCTGGTCCTGCACAAGACAACCATCACGAGAGAACCGTACATCACAGTTATTATCCACCATCTGACCAACAGAAATCAAACTAGTAGACAACCCTGGAGAGACAAATACATGACGAAAAGAAGGTCCAATATCACCAATGGCTGTAATTGGAAGATTACTGCCGTTAGCAATCTGAATATTTTGTGTACCAGTATATTGCCGTAGATTATGTAGTGATACAGATGAACCAGTCATATGATTTGATGCTCCAGAATCAACTAACCAAGGAGTAGAAACAATTTTACCTTGACCTTGAAGTCCAAGAGCAGAAAATGCTGAAAGAATCATTTGTTGAACCATTTCTGGAGTAAGTGTTGTGGCTGTGGATGTAGAACCAATAGTGTTAGAGTCTTGGACAGCACCTTGAAAGGCTTGGACTCTTCGATTCTCAGGGCGTGTAGGACAGTCCTTGATAATGTGTCCAATTTGCTTACAATAATTGCAAAATTTCTTTCCACAATTGCGTGCAATATGCCCAAGTTCCTTGCAACTATAGCACTGTACTTGTCCCTTTCCGCGATTCTTCCCTTGAGCAGCATAGGCAATATTGACAACTTCAGATATCTCCTTTGATGTACCTATGATAGTTTGTGTAGCCATTCTCTGTTCTTCTCGCAACAAGTCACCAAGACATACGTCTAAAGAAGGAACTGGGTTTCTATTTAACAATCCAGCTCTAATCGCCTCAAATTCAGGCCTCAGTTTCATTAGAAACTGGTCACGCTTACTATCTTCGTGAACCGCTTGAATACCGGCTAAGGCTTCGCTTGGTACCTTAGAATAGATTATACCAGAGTATTCACTCCATAAATTAAGAAATCCAGAATAATACTGCTCAATAGAGAGATTACCTTGGCTACATGTACTAATTTCCAATTCAAGCTGAAATCTTCTTGCTGTATTATCTTGATGATATACACGCTTCAAATGATCCCACATCTCCTTTGCTGTATTAAAGGAGCGTAAATTGTTCACCATATGAGCTTCAATAGATGCTAGAATCCAAGAAATAATTCTAGCATCCTTTGCCTCCCATTGACTAATTTCCTTTCCATCTCTAGGTGCTGTAGAAGACCCGTCAATATGACTCCAAAGCTCTTTGCCTTTTAGAAACATCCTAAATTGAAATTCCCATGCCGCATAATTTTTTCCAGTGAACTTGATGGACAAAGATTCCGTATGTATTTTTCCCAAAGAGTTTTCCATAGACATTCTTTCAAAAAAAAACAAAGATCTGAATTACAAGAAAAGCTGCCAACCACAATATGATTGACCCAAAAGGATATCTTGAAACCAAATGATTGATCAAAATAATCAACCCAAGAAGGATAACAACTCAGAAAGTTTGGAAAGGCTGAGAAATTCAAATAACTGGCTCTGATACCATGACAAGTTTTCTAGATCAAAGACCGAATGCCTCTTTTGTGCATCTTTTCCATTTAAATAGAAAAACTCTGTACCTTCTCTCCTCCGTCAGAATATCTACCTCCCTAATGTATTAATTACAGATATGCTAATATACATCTAATATAGTAGACCATAATCAGCTCTCCTTGATTAGTGCAATTAGTAGACTAGATCCCATAAGCAGCTGTTCTTGTCTTTTGCTAGCAGATCAGATCCCATAATCAGTTGTTGCCCATGACTTCCATAAGCAGCTGTTCTTGACTTTTACTTTTGCTAGCAGACCAGATCCCATAATCAGCTGCTGTCCTTGACTTCCATAAGCAGCTGTTCTTGACTTTTGCATTTAGTAGACCAGATCCCATAATCAACTACTGCCCTTGATATGTTTCTCCTTCACCTTGTTGATTCTTTTTCTTTTCCACCCAATAAATCTTCAGATGCTATGAATAATTGGTCTACCTAACAACTCTTGCCCAAGGATCTTAGGTCCCGATTATCAATTCAACAGTTCAAGCTAATGTTACATGTAATAGCACATAATGAACCACGGTTCAGGAAATACTACCCACAAGCAATTGAGTATATCTGTTAAAGCAGAACTGAATTTGCACAACCCACTACCAAAGTATCGACATTGAATCTTTCTTAGTTCTCGTAAAAATTTGATGCATAATATGGTACTAAACCTTTTGTAACATACACCTCCACTTCTCTAGTCTCTTATGCACATAGTTTTAGATCTATTCCGACTTAAAAGTATCCAAAGCCATATCCATAGCACCCTATCGACAACTTGTTATAAAAGTTGGGGAAATAGGAAGAGCAAAAGGTATGAAAACAAAGATGTTAACCATTTTATCGTGCTTATTTTGTTTTAGCAACCAAAAAAAAATTATCCTTGCTGAATCATGCTCAGGTTGTCTACCCTTAAAGAATCAGAAAATATAGGATAGGAAATACATTGAGTGACAGTTGGAGTTGAGGTAAGCTGATAGACTTTGGACTCTCACAACTTCTAAGCATACATGCATACAAATCAACCACCTGTTTGGTTGTTACTTGGGAATGATAATGATAATCACTATCAAAAGCCCCCTCAATGACAATGAGTTTTTGGTATTCCTTTTCACTTGTTAGGTTTGTCTCTTCAATGAGAATCTATTTTGGTTTTTCTTCTTTTTTCCACTTTTTTTAATCTCTAAATATTTCTTTTCTTTTTTTCTTTCACAACATTTCCTACTTCCTCAATTTCTCAGCATCCCATCTGCAAATAATCTATGAAGAACCCAACACACCCAACAACCCCAATTTAAAATTCAACACATATTAGAAAACCCAACCTCCAATAAAAAATGTCTAATCATTAACCTTGAAAGTTTTTCAAATCTTGAATGCAATTGAACCACTGATGATCAAACAAACATTCACAATCAACTCATCTATTATTCTTTTCATGATTGTTACATCTTAAACAAAGGGCTGGTAAAGTAAACTTGACCTGATTGTTCTTCCAGAACATATCCCGTTGAGGTTTGAGGCTTCTGAAGCTGATTTTGAAAAGGGGTCCTACTCTTCTTTGATTAAATTTGCTCAACATGTTCCTGGCTATTGAATTTTGAATATAAGGAGTAAACTAGTCTCTTGGAGAATTTGACAGGAGGAGCTTTGGGCTATGAGACTGGGTTTGAAGCTTTTGCAAGAAAGATGGAGGAATAAGAGAGACAACTGATGAGAGGTGAGAGAGAAGAGAGATGGAAGAATGGGGAGACAAGAGAGAATAAAAAGAAGAGAAAATACTTTGGAGTATTTTTTTGGTGATAGTGGAGCAGAAGTGTCCAATTTGGTCAGGAATGGGGAATACACACTTTTAGGACTTCCATTATCATAGATTGATTGTCAAAGTAGTGTACCAAACACTGACAATGACTATCATTAATGAGCATTCCCATTAAGGACCCCCTATCCCCCCTCCCCAACCAAATGGCTTGCAAATATTTACGGACTAACATTGAAATTTAATGGCAATAATGAAGTCGATGCTCAGAGGACTCCTCAGATGTTCAAGAAGACATCATTTGTGAAGGCATGCAAATAGAAGGATACAAGTTGATTTTTCTATATTAGTAGAGTATTCTAGTACAGATTCTTTGGCTTCCAAATACTTGGAGCAAAACAATAATAATAGTTGAATTCTTCATGTAAAAGAATACTTAAATCACATGGTACAAGGTGCTCAAGACCATAAAGTTCTTGCCTGCTGGTGATCCCTGCAAAATGGTCCCGCGTGTAATATTAGCACCCCATCCACCATCAGCACCAGGCTGCTCCACAGCAACAGAAACTGCAACTACATCGCCTTTCTCAACATGGGCGCTGCAGGCTAGAACACCAGGCACATACACCTAGAATGAGAAAACAGTATGAGGGGAGAGAAAAAAGGAGGAGGTATCACGTAAACTTTATCATGTTTGCAGACAGAATTTGCCTTAATACAGCTATATATTTAACAAAAGAACAGTGTCAATAGCCGTCCAGAAACAATTTTGATTCACAGACACAGTTTCTTCTCATCAGATGAGAAACTAAGTACATGCAACATGCACCAGACTACGCTAGTTTCTAAAAGACTGCAAATTTATATTAATAACACCAGTTTTTTGCTTCTTTGTTTTTTTCCCCTTTTTTTTCAACATTCTCGTCAATAATAACAACTGACTCCACCAGAAAGTAGAAAAAGCGACAAAGAAGCAAGAATTGATGCTAAACAGTGGCATTAAGTAGACACCCTCATAAGAAAAATTAATCCACATAATTTCATACATGGGTCAAATAGCTCAGGCAGTCATATCAGAGGAAAGACTTTAGTACTTAATAAAAGTTGTAACCATATGGCAGAAGTCATCTTGCAGAAGCTAGAGTAACATGATTACCTGAGCCCCACGAAGTACAGCCTCTGCACATTTCCTACTAACTATAACCTCCTTTGGAGATTTCCCTCCACTTAATCCATAGTCAATAGCATGCGGTCCTGACCCTCTGACAAAAATTACATGGTCTAGCCCAGGTATCATACACTTTGAAACAAGATTGTTCTGAGCATATGTTCGTCGTGTGTCAGCACTTTCACCAATCTCTATGGGTTTTGAACAGAAATCCTCCATATGTTTACGATCATTTGATATTCTAATCATACCATTATGCAACCCTCTTTCCTGTAGAATGGCAGAAAGTTTCTTGATGACAGCATCACTTGTTGACTTGAGTGTGTTTACACGAATACAAGAGTAACATGATGGACGCCTAACAGAATGTTAAAGTATAAATTTTCAGATGAGGCCAAAATGCAAGCAAAATTACACTCTTTCACATTTCATAGAGGTCAATAATCACAAGTTCTGGAAGTTAATCAGATTAATAGTCGCAACATGTCAATACCCATCAAAAACAAGAACAAACACACATAAAGAAGAAAAAAAGGCCAGGTGTAGCACAATAAGCATAAATGTGCAGCTAGTGTACTTCCAACATACTGCTGAAAAAATATAATAGGAGAAAAAGAAACATTTATTCAAGTAATATTGTCCATGAAAGGCCACCTTTATCAATCTACACAATCGCTGAAGAAAAATGGGAAAAGGACGGTGATTTCCTCGCCTCACAAGTGTCCAATTTCTAAGGCCAAAAAAGAAAAACCAAGCACTAATTTCTCCGGCATATTTAGCCTTAAGGGAATTTCAAAGTCATCTACATATAGGGAAACCAAAATTTGCCAAAATCCCACCCAATTGGATTGCAATAATAAGCCACATTGTGAGAACATCTAGAAGCCTGATATTAGCATTTAGACATCTATCACAATCCATTGGACTTTAAATGTTCTCATTAATTATTGAGTTCAAACAGATGTGTGCATGGAATTATTGAACCGTCTTGCAGTCCAAAATTCAATAATTCATTATTTTCTCACTCAAGTTTAAGTATTGAGCTATGGACAAACAATACCTACTCCAAATTAAGCTACACTAAAATTCTTCACCGCAATAACTACATTCTTCTAGCTTTAAAAAAAACTACATTCTTCTATCTAACACTTTTGAAAACCCGCTATTATCAAATATATTAAAGCCACAAAACATACAAACAAAAAATTGCGTGAAAGTATTATGCACAATAAAAAAATTCCGATAAGGAAGCACAGGAAACTGCAAATTAGAACGGTGAACAAAAACTTGATCACAAAAATTCAAAAAAAGGAAAAAAATAATTACGTCAGGGCTTCGGAAATTCGGGAGAAATGCTCCGGCCCGTAAGCGTTGATGAAGTATTCTTCCACGTTAGGGTTCCATTTCAAGCTCGGCTTGTAGCAATAACGCTCTGACAAATCCATCTGCAGAAGAACAGAGTCACAGGCGTTACTGTTTTGGTACAACCTCTGTAATTAGTGCGTGAGTGTGTGAGAGAGAAAGAGGAAAGGGTAGTCGTGCAGTACTCACTTGGCCTTGGCTTTGGCGGTGCAGAGGGAGTGAGGAGGTTTTGCAAAGGGTTTTGAGCACGTGCCCGGCTTTCTTGATCATTGAATTACGAAAATGTTGAAGGAAGACGGAAACGGAAAGCCCAGCGTGTCGAGGATAACGGGCCTTTGTGCCGTCCGGTATTTTATTGGGACGGTGTGGCCTGGGTCTCTTTTTGGGTTGGCGCGCTGTAGCGGGGAGAAGTATTGATTAATTTACATTCAGTCCTCAAAAAATGGTTAAAAGTATCACTTCGGTATCCTAAAAAGAGGATGTGTTCCAATTCAATCCCCAAATTCACTATCATTTAGTCTCTAAATGTTAACTAAATGTGAGTTATTCATCGTAAAGCCCAGACAAAAAGCAGATTTTAGGATTAGAGAAGAATTTATCACTTTAGGAAGCTACAATTGGACTATCTTATAGAAATTGGGACTCAAATTAATTTTCCATAATTGTGGATAGATGATTACGATGAAGTTATAGATGGCACCGAAAAAAAAAAAAAAGAAGCCAATTTATCAGCTAATATTCCAAAACCCGATTGAATGCATTAGGTATTACTATTTAATTAATTTGGAATTTCATGACCCTTTTTGACTTGGAGTAATTACAGAGAAGTGGGTGGCTGGGGAGAAAGGGAGCAATGTTAAAAATTAAGAAACTAAATCGCACTATTTGTGAATGATTCTTGGAAATTGGAGTTTTCCAGATGCCCAAATCACACACCTATTTGGCTCCCACTCATATCATCACTCTTTCCTCTTGGAGTGTTCTAAAAACATTACTCTTACTGGACACAAGATTTTTTCAGGATGGAAGCCGCCTGGTATGTGAGTTTCAGGGATATCCCTATTCATAAATCTGAGATCTACATTTGTAAATTCAAGTGCCTAGATGATCAATTAGGCAATGAGTTGTTATAATCAATAAATTTTCAAATTACGTGTCCAAACTTCTTTAAAGAAACGAAACAAAACTAGAGTCCTGATAGAGTATTGTTACGGTGATATTCAAAACTTCTCAATTCATATCCAAGTTGAAAGATAGGGGTTTTTGGCAACATTTTCCAAAGAAAAAAAGAAAATGTCAAGCATGGCTTAAAGGAGTCTAAAATAACTTGTGTCAAATTTTCTCTCGATGCTTGGATCAAGAAGAGATCCTACAGCATCAAAAATCAAAGATCCTATGGCTAAAATATGGGGACAAGAATACCATTTTTTTTTTATCTATCCATAATTATCTACAAATGGAAGAATTGCATATAGAGTCTGAAAGACAAATATGAAAATTGGCAACTAGAGATAGAGAAGGTGAAAAAAGCCATTGTGGGCTTGCTTATAGGCAAAAACAATGCTAACTAAAGTTACTATAATGAAGCTTGAGTCGTGCTTAATAGCACTGTCCTAAAAAACTATTTCAGACGATTGAAATGTTTCCTTGGGATTAAACAACCATTCTTCTTGTTATAAACAAGAGGAGTAACAGAAAATAACGTTAATAAAAGAACATTGTGAACGTGCTTGACTTTTGTAACCAATGAGATAAGAACTTAATCTTCTCGATGAAAAGAGTCAAACTTTTATCCTAATTTGTAAAACGTAAAAGACAAATTTGCAAAACGCAAAAGAAAAATAAATTTTACTTCTTGCTTGCTGTAAAACTATCTTGGGTCGTGTTTAACCCACGCGCATGGGGGCTGCAAATCCGTTAGTTTGTGCAAATCCGTCAGTTTGTACTGAAACGACTCATGCTACTGCACCACCACCAAGGGTGAATACATAACCACTAGTAGATTTTGTCTCATTTGAATGCGAGATCCAATTGGCATCACTGTACCATTCTAATACAGTGGAAAATCCACAATATAAGATACCATAATTCATGGTACCTTTCAAATATTTCATTAGTCTGACTAATACAAACCAATGCTTAGTATTAAGATTATGAGTATATCTACTCAATCTACACACAGTATAAACTATATTAGGTCTTGTGAAATTCATCAAATGCATCAGACTCCCAATAATCTGAGCATATTTAGACTGAGCAATTGGGTCACAATTATTTTTCTTTAATTAAGTGTTAGCATCATAAGGAGTACTTACAAATGTTGCATTATAATTTTCAAATTTCCTAAGAAGTTTTTCTATATAATGTTCTTGTGACAACATTATTGTGACGACCCCACCTTCTCCTAGGGCATACCCTAAAAGTTAGCGGATCACCTGCCTGACTCTCGTCAGGGCTCACTCACTTACATTAACTTCAGAGATAACATTTTGATAAACCAAAACCAAATGCTCAAATCTTTTACAATACCAAGTTCAATACAAAAGTTTCAACCATAATACGAAAGTAAAGGATTTACAATCACAAATGTCTTAACGTTAACTCCCTAAGATCCCTCGTTCGTTCCCTGACCATCAACTCCTTTAAGGAAAACAAAACTAAAGGGCTGACCTAAAGTTCAGTGAGATTTGCCAAGCAAGTAACATTTAATAAACACTTAAATCAGTATAATTAAGCAAGTAATGCACATTTCACTGTACAATCACTTTTATTAAACAATTGAGGAAACACTTCACTAAACAATCACTTTTAAAAGGATACGGTGCTTGCATTATAGCCACTTCAATGTCATTGAGCATTCATTTTAGTGTCAAGAGACACTCATTTCACTGTCATTGGACATTCATTTCAATATCATTGCACATTTCGCCAATTCACCTTCTTATGTCCTCCAAAACAATAAACAATCCCCTACATTCAATAATCAGTTCAATAATCTCCCAACCTCATCGTAATACTCGAGTATACCGAAACATTTACCCAAAGCTACCGTCCTACCTGACCAAACCCTTTGCTGGCTCTAATAGTCCATTGAACAGAGGATTTTGGGGCCCAATTCAGCCAATGTGATAAAGTACACACACGGCTTATAGTCATGCACACTTACAATATCACTTGATCAATTATCAACCTTCAAACTCAACTAAGGCGAGTGCGATAAAGTACACCCTCGACTTAAAAGGCGAGGGACAATTGAGATACACTTTGCAATGAATCACTTAACAATATTTCATAATAAGTACATTTGTCACATAATTTCACTTAAGTACACATAAACAATTAAACACATAAATTCGGAAACACTCACCCTAATCAAAAGTTACACTTCGATCTCAGAATTGCTTTCTTGCACACCGTTGTCTCCTGAGACAAGTTTAGGATCTTAAGGTGAGTATACAATTCATATATGATCACTTATCATTTATTACCTTATGAGTTAAACGATTAAAGTCAAGTTTTGGCTTTAAAAGAACAAGATATAACAATTTCAACAACCTCTCTATATTTTACTTCAAAACTTGTCTATTTTATCAATTCAAATTAGGGAAATATACATGTATTCCAAGTTCAAAGTCTTGTATGTTTAAACCAAGATTATATCTTTCTCAATTCAATATTTAATGATTATAGCCTAGGAACACTTCATTCGTTCCTTTTAAACTAAACCGAATTCTAAGTTTGTAGTTTAGATTTGGTTTCACTACACCAGC
Source organism: Coffea eugenioides (assembly GCF_003713205.1). Taxonomy (NCBI): domain Eukaryota; kingdom Viridiplantae; phylum Streptophyta; class Magnoliopsida; order Gentianales; family Rubiaceae; genus Coffea; species Coffea eugenioides. The sequence continues at coordinate 10,307,252 of NC_040039.1, forward strand.
TCCCATTTCTTCCTCTAAGATTCAGTTATTTCCTTCCAAATCAGGACAACCACAAATATACGGAGTAAAACAGAGGATTACTGTTGTTTTTTATGAATACATGCATAAATTTCAGGTTACAAGATGAAATCTAAGGTTGGAAAAACATAGCAACACTCAGGTTCAAAGTTGAAATTTCATTTAATGCATCAAACAATAATCAAATTTGACATGCATTCATTAGTGAGCATGATATAAGATCCCTAGTAGGATTTTCATCAAGAAATTCACTAAAATCAACATTTAAAAGCTATCTTCCATCCACGTTTCAACATAAGCAAAGTTGGAAAGAAATCCAACAAACATTCGGTCCAAGTGAGGGATTTTTCCCAATAATTTCATTCAATCCATCCTAAATCAACATGCAATCTCATAAACTAAAATGAGGACATGCAGTTTCGAAATCCAACAAAACTTTCCAAGAAATTTCAATTTTAAAACAATAATTTCAACTAGACATCCATTGGACAAGCTAACAACTGTCTCACAGTTTTGCAGTCCTTTTATAGCCTTTTCAGCCCCATTAATCGAGTTTTCTCCAAGAAAAACTATCATGAAACACTAAGTAAGGATTATACTAAGTATATAATATGATTTTCTAGTTACATTTCACCAAATTACCCACTTAAAATAAAAAACTCACATCGGCTAAGCTGGAAATTTCCAGCACCATGCAGTCCTCTAAACAAGGATTCTAGCCACGAAAGTCAAGCTTTTCACCATAGAAACTCACATGCATCACCCTATAACTTTATACAAGACATAGAGCACGAATTCCAGCCATAATTCAACATAAAATCCATTTAAATTGGAGAGAAAACCTAACATCAACTAGTTACCAGGCTAACGGATTTCCAGCTTTGAAGATTCAGGTTTCATGAGCCAAAAATGAAGTATTTCTCTAGATATTTCGACATACATTTATTCCACCATATATTCTACTATATATAGCATGTATTTCCAGCAAGTCCAATCAAAATTTGAAGCAAAGGACGGCAAAATGCAATATAAACTCAATCCGGACAGATTAACTCAAATCAAGGGAAAGTTTGATTTTAATCTTCAAAAGAACCACAAGCTTCTTTATTAAAACTAAATGCAACCAGTAATCTTCTTTACATGTGAAGGAAATGAAGATTTAAGGAAGTTTTACCCCTGCTTTGACTAGAGAAAGTTGGAAAATGAAGAATTGCTGCACTTGTTCCTCTCTCGGCTGAAGCTGGGAAATTCCAGCAGCTTTCCTTCAACATTTCCAGCCCAAACCTCCAACTTTTCGTGAGTTTTTCAGTTGAGCATCTTATAAAACTTAAGTTAAACATATTGCATGCATCCTAACATCATTCTTCTAAAGAAAACTCTGGTAACAAGCTACAATTCCAGCTTCATCCTCTCGGTTGTTACAGTTTTCTTTTCCAACACTTAATCAGTCACTAAACAGAATTTTCTGCACTTAGTCAGTCATTAATCTAGATTTTCTTCAGCCAAATCCCTTTATTTTACTCCTGAATCCAACATGTAGGTTAGAGTTAATGTGTTATGAGGTGAATTGAACCACAAAATAAGATTTCACAACCAAAATTCTTAGAGGGAACTAGAATAACTCTCTTGGCCAGCTTAACCAATCTTCCTTGCTAACTCCTGCAAAATTTCTCACTTAAATATCATCTTTGCTCTAGATTCTCAGATAAAACAAGAGAGTAAACATATAACTTAACTCCTAGAAGAAAATTTCCTCCACAATTTCAAATAATAAGTTGCAACCTGCTTCATTTCCTTGGCCATAGTAGAATTTTCTTTCCAGCAAATAGTCAATCATTAATCAAGATTTCTACAGCCAAAACTCACTTTTCTAAGCTAAAGTCTAACATGCAGCTTGAATAATCAAAGATATTAGAAGAATAAGATGTTTATAATGATTTTTATCTCCCTTTCTCCTTACAATCAAAGCTGGAAAAGAAGAAAAATGCAAGCAGTCCCCTTCCTCCTCCTCCTTCAATTCCTTATGGTGAAATGCTCCAAGCTTCCTCTTTTCTCTACCTCACTCTCTTACTCACTCGGTGGACTGGAAGGAAAGAATGGAATCAGAGAGCTCCCTCACTCTCACTCTCTCTCGATTTTGGGTATGGAAAAGGAAGAAAGCTTAGTACTCTGTTTTTTCTATTTTTGTTTGCTCTCGGTATTGGCTATCAAAAGAAATGAATTGTTTCTCATCTCAGTCACCGCCCAAAATGTATTGGCAGAATCTCTCATTTTTCCTCCACTCGGTCACTGCTTGGTTTTGCTATTAGCTTGTTGGCTGCTGTTGTTTTCTCTCTCTCTTTGGTTATCACCTAACTTAACAAGTAATTGGCAGCTGTCTTTGTAGGAGTTGTTCACCGCCCAACTAACAGCCAATTTCTGTTTATTTTTACTTCCACCATTCAAACTTAGTAGATGGTTATCTTGCTTCCATTCGGTTCCTATTTTGTCAAAATTCTAGTAGCTTGTTCCTTAGTTGCATGGTAGTTTTACCGAATCTCCAACATTGGTTCGGTCCTTTAGTTTTAGTTCATTTGTTTGCTACGAGTCCATAATTTTATTGTCTCACACATTGACTCAAAATTTCGTTTGTTCTAATTTATATGTACCTTGAAAAATTTTGCTTGTATCAATCTAGTAGATTTCCACGCATTTGGCTTTAAAGAAAATTAATTAGTCATGTAACTTACTCAACTATATAATATATTCAAATGGCTCAAATTACAATATGCATATCATATGTTTATTTGATTCATATAAATTTTTTTTACACCATTTTAGGATATTTCTAAATTCTCAATTTTTATAAAAAAATTCAATTAGGCATTTAATTTAACCACTTATTCGTTATATATAATATTTCTAATATCAAAGTAATTAAAATGAAATAAATTCAGGGCATACATATAATTTTCTCGGGTTCTCACAATTATACCATCATCTCTCCTTACGATTTTAACATCCAATATTATTTTAGTTTCACCCAAATCTTTTATATCAAAATCAAAATTAGAAGATAAGAAATATTTAGTACTATTAACAATATCTATACTTGTACCAAATATAAGCATGTCATCCATATATAGGTTAATTATCACATATTGATTATTCATAACTTTAATATATACACATTTATTCATTTCTACAGACAAGAATCCGTCTTTTATCAATATTTGATCAAATTTCTCATGCCACTGTTTAGGAGATTGTTTTAGACCATAAAGAGATTTAATTAATTTACACGTCTTATTTTCTTGTCCAGATACAACATATCTTTCAGGTTGAAACATATAAATTTCTTCTTCAAAATCATCATTTAAAAAAGTTGTTTTGACATCCATTTGATGAACAACAAGTTTATGGATATAATCTTAAGCAAATAAAATACGAATAGAAGAAATTTTTGTTACTGGTGTAAATGTGTCAAAATAGTCAATATTTTGTTTTTGAGAAAATCATTTTGCTACTAAACGAGCTTTATATTTTTCTATAGAATCATCAAAATTATATTTCCTTTTAAAAATTCATTTGCAACCAATAGATTTTGCACCAGGGGTAAATCTAACAAAATCCATGTTTTATTTTTTAAAATAGAATTGATTTCAGATTTAATTGTTTCTTTCCAAAACTTGCAATCAAGAGAAAAAATAGCATCAGAATAAGTTAAAGGATCATCGTCAACAAGAAAGATTTGAAAATCATTTCCATAGGAAAATTCTTTTCTCGACCTTTTACTTCTTCTCAATTCCTCATTAGAGGTTATTTTTCTATTTATTTCTCTCTTTTTTTGCTTAAAAAATCAATTAGTCATCCTTGCATCCTTGATTTTGCATGGATTTTCGTATTTGCTCAATCAAAATCACAAGGCCAAAGAGATCATCGCCTCTTATGCATGCAAGAATTGCCGCAAGGTTTATGTTGCCACGCTCACTACGATAATGAATCACATTAACAACTACCCTGCCAAAAAGGTGGTTAATTGAAACCCTATAATTCATTTTTTTTTTGGGACTATTTTTCGAATAATCAATTGTTACTGTTCTGATTACAGGACAAAGTCCCAAGGAATGCCTCGACAAACATTGAGGAGTAAAGTCCACCTGTTAAAGTTGATAGTTGATTCGCCAATTCCAAAAATCGCTATTTTTATGCGCCTAATTTCTGAGATTGTCCACTTATTTGCAGTGTGCCAGATGCGGCCTGGATGTATGTCGATCCAGAAACTGAGGAACTTCGAGGCCACAATGATCGTTATCTCTGCAGGTATTTGCTTCTCACCATCATCAAGCTAAAGAAACTAAATGATTATGCCATGCCACATCATTATTTATCCCTTTAGGAGATAAGAGTCTGATAACTTCATTCAGCATACACGGTAGACAAAATCTTTTTTCCACAACCTACAGAAATCCGGCATTTTTCATCTTTCTTTTTGTTCTGCTTCTTCTCGTTGGTCAATTATCAGAGAATCTAAGATAGTCAGGCGGTTGGTTCACTTTAGATCTTGCAGATACCACAAAATTTATATTGACAGTCAGCAGATTCCATATATCTTCTCTTCTTTTATTGATTTCTTTTCTTTTTTTTTTTGATTTCTTTCTGGCCATTTTCGAAAGAAGAAGAGAGAGATAAGGAGAAAGAAAATGTGTCAAAAGGTGCGATTTAGGGCGGCTGTTTGAGGGTCAGAAGAAGATGCTTGAGAAATTTTATTGGACAGTGGAAAAATATGTTCAAAGTGTCACGACCCCACCTCCCCCTAAGGCGAACCAGAGGGTTCGGCGGGCCGCCTGCCCAGCTCTCGCCGGGACTCAGTCGTTCACTACAATCTTCAAACAAATACAAGATACAATCTCAAATATAAATCCAATATTCCAACATTTACATATCAAAAGCGAAGCGTCCACGCTTCCGCAGCGCCACTCTGATCCTTGATACCAACTATTATACAGGAGGAAGTCCAAAACTAGACGATTACACATCCAAGCAATTCTAAACGTTCAATACAATCCCAATATGAACGATTACACAAAAGGAAATCCAAATTCAATCCATACATGATATAATCCATGATAAACACTACAAGCCACTCCTTCGCCTTGAGCCCTGTGGAGGGGAATAAAACATTTTGGGGTGAGCTAGAAGCTCAGCGAGTAACCAAAAAATTCAGTTATCAAATCAGTTTCACAATCGTTCATTTCAATAATGTCATGCTTCAACAATCAATGCACTTTCACTTCTCTCATGAGCCAGTGAAATCATGGTACTTAGACGTCCAACGCTCCAAACAATCATTTAACATTGAACATTCAACATTGAACCCATTGGTGCTCTACAGGAACATTAAACGGTGGAGGAAACGTCGGAGTCTAGTACACGAATTCCAAGTACTCATTTGAGCCAAAACATGTCAAGAACTTATATGCCGGCACACAGGATATGCAATCAAAGAAACGATGCAAGAAACATTTTAAAGTAACGTTGCAAGTAGTTTAAGGTCACTCACCTCCATGGCTCATAATCCTTGTTCAATATAGCCAATTCCATCATTCAAGTCCAAGCCTTTCACATGAAACTTAAGGTAACCAACGCTATTAACAATCGGACAGCATTTCCCCATAAATTCATCCTTTCCATCCTACAATCAAACCCAATCACATAGCAATTAACCACAATTGCTCAAAACCAGAAAACAGTTTTGACGTCCTTTTGCGGTAATGGCACCAAAGGTATTACGAGTATCGGATGGAGGTCCAAGACCCACCGTTTCGAAGCTAAGAACCAGGGCTACAACAATGTAGAAGGTCACTCAGTCCAAATCCTAGCACAACTAGGTCAAATATGCAGAATACCAAACCAGAATCGTAATTGCAGGTTCCCAAATCACACAATGCTGTAATTCGTCCAACTCAGTCTACACAGGTCCAAATGCATTGATTCCAAAGGCATATGATAGCTAAGGCATCAAGCTACATTTCATCAGAAGACACCAACAACAAAATCCAAACCAATTCCAGTCAAAATGGCCAATTACAAGTGCAGTTCGCACATACTGATCACCCAGAACAGCAACAGTAAAAACGACATAACTCACTCTACACTACTCCAAATGCCCTGAAATTTTGCAGGCACCTCTAAAATGTCATTCTCTACACCTTTCATGTTTTGAGATAAGGCCAATTCGGCCTCTATCTAGGACCAAAAAATTCGGACAGAATGTTCATCACAAAACCCTCACTTTTCAATTTTTGATCCAAAACAGAAATTGGTTGCAATTAATCACTTTTCCCACCTCATAGAGTCCTTAAACATCATTTCCAATCATCAAACATAGCCACATAATCATGCTTATAGTAAAACAGAAAAATCCCCAAAAATAATAAAACTTCACCAATTCAACCAAAACTCAAGATTTAATCCATAAATTTGCATCTTATACTACCACTAAGCATGATTTAAGCATCAATTAAAGGAGGAGGGTGGTTCTTCTCAACTTACCTTAAGAACAAGAGAGAGAGAGCTATTGGTCACCTTAACTTTCCAAAAAAACTTCACACAACAACTCACAATCACTACTTGAAGAGGTTTTATGGAAGGAATTCAAGATTAAATGGTTAGTTTGTGAGATTGGACATGATTGGAGCAAGAAACTTGGAAGCTTTTCTTTCTTTCTTGTAAGAGGAGGTTCGGCCAAGCTTGAAGGAAAAATGGAAGATATTTGATCAATTTTTTTTGTTTTATTTAGTAATTGGTAAAAGGTTGAATAGTAAGTCAAAACAAGATTTAATCATATGGTGACACATGTCCCTCTCATTAATTGCTTGCCTAACTTTTTGTCTCTTTAATACAAATATCTTAACACTTTGTAAAATAATATCACTTAATACAAAATTCCAACAAGTTGTCAAAAATATAATGCATTTACCGCACTTGCGGGTCCCACGTCCAAAATACGCTTTTAATTTCTCAAAAACTAACCGATACTAGAAAAATCATTTTAAAACTATTTTTGCTCATAAACTTTATCTGGGGAATTTTTCTACTAAAGAAAATGTAGAAAAGGCAGGCGTTTAAAAAAAAAGAAATCCTAGAAAATTAGAAAATTTTCGGGTTCTCAAACTCTTTTTTTTTCGGGGCGTCACACAAAGAACTCTACATTCTTTGTCTCAATAATTGTATTACAATCAAACATATCACTTCTTAAAACAAAAAACCTATATGCAACACTATGTTCAGCATATCCAATAAATATACAATTAGAAGTTTTAGGACTTAATTTTCTTTTTTTAGATTCAGGTAATAACACTTTAGCAAGACACCCCTATACTTTTAAATATTTTAAATTTGATTTATAATTTTTTCGTAATTCATAAGTTGTTTTATCAGTCTTTTTATGTGAAATCCTATTTTGTAGGTGACATGCAGATAATATAATTTCTCCCCATAAATTATCAGGAGTATGAAAACTAACTAACATATAATTCATCATTTTCTTTAGTGTTCTATTTCTTCTTTCAGCTGCTCCATTAGATTTTGGTGAGTAAGGAGATGTTATTTCATGTATTATGCCTTCATATTCACAAAACTTATCTAAAGTTAAATACTCACCTCCTCTATCTGACCTAATTCTTTTTATCTTATTATTAAGTTGATTTTCTATCTCAAACATATAAGATAAAAAGGCATTATGAATATCATCTTTATTTCTAAATAAATAAAGTTTAGTATATCTAGAATAATCATTTATAAAGGTAACATAATATATTTTTCCTCCTTTAGTCATAGTTTGTTTTAAGTCACCTAAATATGTGTGAATTAGATTTAATAATTCAGTTTCTCTTTGGACAGTTATATAACTTTTCTTTGTTATTTTAGTTTCTGCACATATTTCACATTTTTTCATATCATTATTATTAATATTAGAAAGTAACTCAAGTGATTGCATTTTCTTTATGTTGCTAATATTAACATGTTTTAATCTAGCATGCTATAAAGAAATTGAATCAACAATATAAATAGAAGAAGATGCATTTTCATTGATCACATTTGAAATGTTAAGTACAAAAAATCCCTGATTACAGTAGGCATTGCCCACAAATACATTATTTTTGGTCATTACAATCTTGTTAGATTCAAATGACATTTTCACCCAATTTTTCCTAACAATGATATAGAATCCAAATTTGCCCGAATATTTGACACATGCAACACATCATTGAGAGTCAAAGTTTTTCCTGATGTGAGTTTCAAGAGAACTTTGTCTTTACCTAGAACTTTAGAAGTTCGTGAGTTTCCAAGATAGATCACCTTTTTATCATCCCCTATTGGAGTATAGGTGGAAAATGTTTCTTGATGTGCACATGTGTGTCAAATAGCCCCAGAGTCTACAACCCACTCTTTTATATTGGTTACAATATTGACTTAAGAGATGACTGTAACAATAATATCATCCCCTTTCGGCTAAATTAACCTCAGGAGGATTGACATTTGCTTTGTTACCTTTCTTTTTGTGACTACATTGAGCAACATGGTATCCTAATTTTTTACAAACATAGCAATTGTCTTTCTTCTTCTTAAAGTTGAAATTATTGGACTTGTAATTACGGGATTTATTGGCGTACCTTTTATTGTTGTTTTGTACCAGGTTAGCTTTGAGAGCCATCTCCTTAACTTTGGCAGTTCTTAACTCCTTCCTGTTGGAATCTTCAATCAGAATATGTTTCACAAGCTCATCAATGGTATAATTTTTCTGCTTGTGCTTTAGGTTATTTTTGTAGTCAGTGCACGATTTGGGCAACTTTTCAATTAGCATGCCAACAGCAAATTTTTCGGGCAAATTTATGTCTTCATTTTTTAGATCATCAAGTAGCATTTGATACTCCATGATTTGTACTTTCATTTCTTTGTCTTCCGTCATCTATCATTAGTTGTACTTTTTCACAACGAATTTTTGTTTGATGACATTTTCGACGATAAATTTTGTTATCAAAGTTTTCCAAATTGTCTTAGCTTTCTTTACAAACAGTTCATTTGAAAGTGTTTGTAAAATAGTATACCGACATACTTTATTAGTATATTGCCAGGATTCTTACGTCTTAACATTCATAGTTGCAGTTGGTTGTGCTTCTGTCAATACATAGACCACTCCATGAATGTCGAATAGAGAGTGCACACGTTCTTATCACCTTTTGAAGCTTTTATTGGCAAAAACTTCAATTTTGGAGACATCCGAAAAAGGCTTAGCCAAAGGTAGTGCGACTACAACTGATGCGGATACAGGTTGTGAGGTGTTAACATTGCCAGAGGCCATAGTTTCTTAATAGCATAGTTTTTTTTTTAAAGAACTCTACTTTGAAAAACACCACAACTATAATAGACTAAAATCTAAGAGTTTCAAGATAACAGAAAAGTCAGAAGATTAGCTCACTTGGCTAGCAAAGAGGGGATTAGAAAAGCATTATTTGACATTAAAGAAGACAATAAGTTTAGATGGCATCCTAGCTACTTTCTTTTAACGGTGTTAGAATGTGGTCAGAGCCTCTATTGTCAAATATATCTAGGAAGTCTTCCAGACCAAAGCACAAGGATTTCCAAAATTGAACCATTTGAATTTGTCCAAGAAACTCTATATTCATTTTAGTGAGGAAGGAGAGGGGTTAAAAAAAAGTAATAGCATTGAAAATGGATATTAAGAAGGCCTACGACAAGGTAAGAAATTTTTGGAGAAAAGTTTGTCCTTGATTAGGATTTCTGAGGACTTGATTTTAGTAATTATAAACTGTGTAAAGGTACAAAACACTAAAATTCTGTACCTCTGCTAAAAGCTCCGACAAGGGGATCCGTTATCCGTTTACTTTTTTTTATTCTTTGTGTAGAGATAATAGGCCATATAATCTCAAATATTATGGTTTAGAAAAAATGGAAGGGTATGAAAGCTTCTTTACCTAGTCTTATAGTTATACATCCACTTTTATAAAAATTTTATCCTCTACACGTAGTTTTTCGAGATGTTATGTATGCTTGTCATGCTGCACACCTTACTTTTCCAATAGATACATAACATAATTTCCTTATTTTATCTACTAGTCTAGTAACATAATCCAAACACGTTAGTAATCAAATTTTGTTGTTTTCTAAGAAATGGCACTATTAGTCATTGTCAAAGGGATTATGAGGCCTCAAGTTCATACTATAGAGAGGAATTGTTGTCATTCAAGTCAATAATGCTGCTTATGATTGTGACGACCCCACTTTCCTCAAAGGCGAACCAGAGGGGTCGGCGGGTCGCCTGCCCAACTCTCATCAGGACTCACTAATACGTCAAAACAAGAAGTACGAGTAAATCATTCAATAACACCAATAAATACTAACTATTACAAGCCGGAGCGTTCATCTCCAAAATATCTTAATACATAATTCAAGATTTAGCTTACAGCCCAAAAGTACGAAATATAAAATATACCAAGTGCTGGCACACTCACGACTCTCACGGTACTAACACTTTTCCCCCTGTTAAGGAAAACGAGCATACAGTGAACTTTTACCCAATGAGGTTCTAAGAAAATCATGCAGTCAAACCAACAAGAACATTTAATTCAAGACTAATTCAAAAAAGAATAAGACAAATACTTAAAACGCAAGTTAAGAAGTAATAATCCAATTCAAGGATACAAGGACTTCCAAAAGCCATATCCACATAGTTCGAACATCTCGCAAGTGGTTGACGCTCCGTTAATATTTATCAAACCAACAACCGTAGAACATCATTTTGCTCCAATTTCCGTTCACCGTTTCACCCCTTATACCGGGTCTGCACGCCACAATAAACAATGCTGGTTGTTGCGCCCCATTTTTTACGAGAAAAATAAATGGTTAAAAAAAGTGAATTTTTGATTTAAAAAATGAATTTTGATTTACAAAGAAAATGAAGAAAAATATGGGTCTAAATGGGACTTGAAAATGCGACGATTCGACCCAAAATATAGTTTAAAAAGGGTTTATTGAATGAAAAATGGAGTCGCCACTTGGTATAGAATTAAGGTGTACCAAGTCACCTAAAAATGAATTTTTAAAGAAAAAATGGAAAAACCCTTTTTAAACGACTCCAAGTCTACGTAAATCAAAGAAAAAGGTTCGAAAGTCACATTTGAAGAGAGGGAAGGCAAGGACGAAGTCCAAGGCACCCTCTCAACCTAGCCAAGGCTAGTTGCGCGATTTAGTCAAGGATTTTCTTATTTTAACCAAAAGATTTATCACATTTGGATGTGTTATATGAATGCAAACCCTAGACCTAGGAGGGTATCGGGGGGCAAGATTTCTCTTCAAAGCTTGAATGGTGCCAATCACATTAGTTGTGACGCCCAATAATGACTCTTTAGAGAGGTCACGAATAATGCAAAAATATGAGACTCTAAGAAGAGGAAAAGGATAAAATAATTACAGAAATATACATGTCTTAAAGGAATGCATCATGTCGGGTGCGGGGGACTAATGTTCGTGACTCAATTTTCCCTTTTAATAGAGGGAATACGAGCGTGCTAAGGCTAGAAAAGCCAAACTCGTCCATATCCCATATCCAAGGGTGTTTTCCCTAATCTAATCAAGCAAATGTACTACCCTAATCCGAATTCTAAAATGAAATGCAAGTCTAATGTTATGTATCATACAAAAGGGACAAATAATATACATATAAGGGAGAATATGGGGGAAGGGGTATACGTATATAAGAAAAGAGTCATGCAATATGGTGAAAGAGACCCTAAAAAGCAAAGATATGTGTGAGATGAAGTGATCACACAATCATGCAATCATGATCTAACGCGCGAAGGGCTCCTAAGGGTCTAGCGTTGGACTAGCCCATGTCTATAAATTCTCGTTAGCATTGGACTAGCGGAGAATCGAAACAAAGAGCCACAACTAGCATTGGACTAGTGTGGATTCGAGAAAGGCGACCACAACTAGCGTTGGACTAGTGTGGTGACGACATGCATTTATTATAATCAAATAAATCATATAAAGCATAATAAAACAAATAAACACATGAATCACATATAGCACATAACACATAAGCATGGTATCTAGATGCAAGGCCCTAAGAAAGCGGTAACACATAGCACGTAAGCATGCAAAGCACACATAAAGCAAGTAAAACAAATAAAGCCCTAACTATTACATTCGGGGGGAAGCCTACTACAATTCTAAGAGGGGGAATGAAAATAAATAAAATAAACCTAACTATTACAACTTGGCATTTAAATGCCTTTTAAATAATCAAATTGAACTAAAATAAATATGCAAAGCCCATAAATAAATAAATGAAATGAATAAAAAATATTCAAGAGGCATGCAATCAAACATGTAAAATCACATAGGGCACGTAGAGTCAAATAAGGTAAGAATAAGGGATAGAGTGTACCTCCCTTGAGTTGATGCCCTAATGGGGTGAAATTACTTATTTACCCTCCAAAAATAAAGAAAATGTCAAGGCATCACTTTAATTAACAAAATAATCATATGAAATGAAAATAAACACGAAATTGAACCGCTTGAAACATTCAAATAAACCAAACAAACCATATTCATCAAATTGAAACAAATCAGGACCCAATCGAAACAATCAAAGAAGTTTGAGGAATCAATTTATTATTGCAAACATTAAGGGTCCAAAAGCAAGTAAATTAAGATTAAGGGCTTAAGGTAAACCCTACCAATCAAAGGATAAAATTCACAAAAATAAATGAAAACCGATTTGTTACGATTAAACAAGCAAAATACCCAAAAAACAATTCCTAATTGTTTTACTAAAAACCCAATCAAAACTAAATCTATCAAAAACTTATTGAATCACCAAATTTCATCCCAAAAACTCAGGCATATCCTGTCCAATAAACCCATTAAAACATACCAAAGGAAAATGACATTTAAAAGGGACCAATTTGATTGATTTCCCAAGGTTTCTAGGCCATAACAGAGTTTCAGGGAACTTGGGGGGCTGAAATGCAATTTTGAGAACATTTCCATAAAGCTTATGAAGAAACCTTCTGCAACTTTGCTGGTTTCTTTCTACTGCAATTTTTACCGTAGCTTCCTTTCCGTTTCATTACCTCAAGCAACCAACATTTTGATATCTCAAGCAACTAACACAACACTAAGCATTCATCTCACTCCTCACCATGAAATCTTTGTGTTTAAAAAAACAGAAATTCATTCAAAAGATCATGCAAGCATCAAATAACAAAGCTGTGCAATTTTCAAAAGTATTTCATGCATGCTTCGAAGCAAGCTTCCTTCTGCAATTTTTTGCAACAATGACATTCAGTTCATACGCAGCTAACAAAAATCCGAACAAACAGCAAACTTTCAAACCAAAACAACATTTTATGCATCTTATCATCAAAACCCACCCATATACTATGCATTCCCCAGGATTCTCCAACCCAGATCACGCACAAAGACAACCAAAAAGCAGTCATGAACTCTAATGAAACATGCAGATCCGCCAACTAATCCCACAAAACTCAACCCAACAAGAGACCACGCAACCTAGTCGAGAACTTCCTCTTATTCGCTGGTTTTTCCTTAAACACGACAGGTCATCAAAACAGAATTCCTGTATGAATTGCCATCGCCATACCATGGGATAGAGAGGAACCAAAACATTGTTTGAAACAAACCCATGTAAACATTATTCTTATTCTCACAGCAAAAAAAAAAAACACCAAAAACATCAGACGGGTTCTTCATTCTTAGGGAGGAAAACAGATTTTAGGAACGAAATGATAAAAAAAACAACAAACACTGCCATACCTAAAAAATGCAAGTAATCAGCAAAAAGCAACAGTTTTGGGCTGCAAAACATGCAAGTAAGATGCAAGAAAATAACTCTCCTAACTTTCGGCTACACTCACAGGTTAGATGCATTAGTAAGATTGAACCTACTCCATTAACTTGTGCAATAACAAACCCAAAATCGCAGCAACCCAACAAACTCATCATACAGTGACAAAAATCACCATCAGAATCGACACAGCAAGCAACCTCATAAAAACAGTAAACTTCTTGACCCAAACAGGAAGAGAAACAAACAAGTCACATACTTCTCATAATCCCACATATTTATTAGCAGAAATAAAGCGTAGGAAAGGAAGGGACGAAATCTTACGATGCTTTTAGAAGTTCTGATGGCAGTGGTGATGGATGATTTCTGCAAGTGACGGCTGTTTCCAGCTTCTCCTCTGTTCCTTGCTACTGGTTCCAGCCCTTTCTCCTCCGCCGCCTTTTCTTGCTTGGTTTCTTTGCCAGAAAACACTTTTCCCAGTTTTTTCCTTCTCCGGCCCGTCACCCCCAGCTCTCTCTCTCTCTCGCTCTCTCAGTCCTCAGGCTCTCGCTCACTCTCGGCTCTCTATTTCGCACTCACTTTCTCAGCCTTTCTTTCACTCAGCCGCCAACAGGTTCCCTGGTTTTCTTTTATTAGCCGTCACCGAACCCCCCTTTCCTGCTTTCCTCCTCACAAGCTCCGCCGCCAGCCCCTATTCTCTCTACTTCTCTCAGCTATCCCGTTGACGTACTTTCTAGCTCTCTCTCCCTCCCTCTCCCAGTTTTTCTTTTCCTTTGCTGCGTTTCTAAAACCTAGCCGTCACCGAACCCAGGTTCCCCCTGCTTCTAGCTTTTCATCAGCTTTTTATATCAAGAACTTATCACCGAAACCTAGTATCTAAGGGGCAGAAATAAACTCCATTTTTTTTGGCACCTTTTACAACCTTAGATCTTCACGGTTGTTGATAGACCTTGGATGAAGCCAGGTGTTTTCTATTGAGATCATCAGACAGAGGAGAAAAAATGAAAACAAGGAGCTTAATCAAAATATTACAAAGCCGAAAGAAATTGCAGCACTCTCCGCTGTTTTGTTTTTCGCCTGGAAATATAATATGAAGGAATGGGCTCGGATCCTGTGTAGCTCGGGTGCATGGGCTTGTCTCCTTCTTTTTCTTTTTTTTTTAATTAAATAACAATGAACTTGAATCTAAAATAACATATATATATTTTTTTGAATGATTTTCTCCTTTGACAAATTTTATGCTAAAAATCTTAACAATAAAAATAAACAGCTTAAAAGGCAAAAATGAATACAAAATAAAAATAAAAACTAAAAATAAAATAATAGATAATAATAATAATCTGAAACACTATACAAATGCTAAAAAAAATCTAAACCAAAATCATGAAGTTAACAAATAAAAATAGATAAAAATTATCACTAAAAACAAAAATAAAAATAGAATGAAAATTATTTAAAAATTTGGTGTCTACACTGGTAATATTCGAACATATCTAGTAGTCGACGAGATAACACTCTACTCAACAAAACAGTAGACCCAGGGTTCGTTATCTAATCGATCAAACCCTTACCGGCTCGACTCGAATAACTAGCCAGCATGCAGTTGTGTTGGTGGGATAACGGCCCAACCAACTAATCAAAATAATCATACAATAACAGTTAACAATAAAGAGTTGGTGGGACAATAGTCCAAACAATTAATAGGACAAGTACAAGCAAGAATGGGTTTGAACAAAATAAAGTCCATGTTCACCCAAGTTAAATATCAAACAGTTCGATAACAGGAAATTTCACAGGGCACATACGTGTCAAGCAAGTATGAAGTGCAACATGCACTTAGAACACTCACCGTGTTAAAAAAAGTTAACTTTCCTCAGTAAAAGGGTCCGCGGGTTCACTTTCAAAATCTGTGATCAAATACATAGGATAAGTGAACTAAAAAGTTCACGTTTAAAACATTTGAATAAAGTAATCGAACCTTAAAGTGCTAGCTTTTAGACAGAAAGTATCATTTATTCTTGCTCCAATCATAAGGGAGAACTTTTGATGCTAAAGTCAAAATGCAAATTTAAACGGAAAAAAATAAAGTTTCAAATGAGGCAAGGATATAGTAGATGATATAATAACGTTCAACAAGCGAATTGGGAAGAAAAGCCACTCGCTCTTTAAAACACCCTAGTTTTAAGTGAAAATTCACGTAGTGATTTAGGGGTTAACAAGGCATAGTAATCTAAAAGGCACAAATTCACCATCCAAACACCAAATTACAGTTAGAATTCTTCTTCATAAGTCCTTCCATCCTATACTGAACCTTTAGTACCATCGAATAAGGATTTCATGCCACGCGCTATTCGAATAATGACTAAGGACTAGTAGAGAAACTCGGTCTTGAACAATCAACACTCACTATTCAATTCAAAGGCATAAAATTGCGAGAAAATCTTAATTTCAATCATAAAACCAAACTCAAAATGATTCAACAACTCGAACTTGAAGTTGGAAAGGAAAGCAAGTACAACTTTAGAAAAACAGAATTTTCTCTAGTTTTGCACGATGCTGTTTGAAAAATCACATCTCAAGATTTGTAAGTCCAAAATTTATAAATTTTATACCATTGAAAAATAGATTCAAAGGACTACAATTTCCCAGAAGACACATTTATGAGATTTTATTCACAACTCAGGCAAAGTTCAGTCTCAAGTTGCTACTTCATCAGGTAGAAAAATTGAACAGGTGTGAAAATTCAATCAAATTTGAAAAATCACAGATATTCATAGGAATTGAGAAAAACTCTGAAATTTTCACGATAGACAGTATTCTGAATCTAGTTTCAAATGCAAAAGCAAAACTCAATTTGAATTTTTCTACACTATGATACGACAGATTTTCCAAGACTGTTCAGAGTCTCCTGCGAAAATTTTTTTTTGCTACACTTGACTCAACCTTCTCACTTAAGTTCATGATTTTTGGTTCAAACCCAACTTACAATCAAAGTTTAATGTCTAACAAGATTTGTGGAGTAAGATTCCCCCAAAATTTCTTGGAAATAAAGGCTAATAGTACTCAAAAGTTTTGACCAGCAAGAAGCTTTGAAAACAGAATTTTTTCACGAAAATTTGCAACAAAATCCAACTAAGATTCAAGCTTTCCAAGCAATAAACACACAAGCCACAACATCAAACTTTAAAGCACCAAAATCTACTACAAACATTCATCATAAAAGCACAAGAATGAACCTCAAGTCATCTACCTAGCTTGCCATGAAAACACAAGGAATTTTTCTCAAGTCATCTACCTAAATCAAGGTTTTAAAGAAACCCATCAATAACCCATCAAAGATTCAATCTCTCTACCAACAAATTTACTAGAAACTTGAAGGAAAAAGAGGGTTTCAAGCCAATACCTCTCCTAACAATTTCAACCAAACAACAAGTCCAAGTTTCCTCCAAAAATTGCCTCCAAGCAAGACTTCCTTCCAAGTTCAAGCAAGGTTCCAAGAATCAACCAAAGTTGGGGAAGATTGAAGCAAGAAATGGACGAAGAAAGTTGAACTTTTCTTCTTGTTTTTGGGAGGAGAAGCTTGGCCAAGAGGAGTGGAAAAAGAAGAGAAAAGTGATGGGAAAAAGTGAGAGTTTGTTGGGTTTTACAAGCAACCAAAATCAACTAGGAATAGTGAGAGAATAGGGTTCAACTCTCAAGTTTTGTCAATCTCCTATGAGATTCAAATCTTACTACACTTTCATGATTATGATCATATTTTGCTAGTTGGTTGTACTAGTACGTCTCAATAAAATTTAACGTAGTTATGCTAAAATGTGCGCGTAAAAGATTTTTTTTTTTTTACTATTCCAACTAGTGATTAAATTACTAAGCAATTACTAATAGAAAAAAATGATTTAAAACGAATAAGTTGAGAAAAGATAGGAAACTAAACATGTGAATAAATAGTTAAAGAAATAATTAAATGATTGAAACACTTGAATAAATAAATATATATATATAAACAAAATTTTTGAGTTTTCACATCCTCTCTCCATTAAAAGAATTTCGCCTTTGAAATTCTCGCCTGGATTAGTAAATCACTTGGGGTACTTCTTTCGCATTTCCTCTTGTAATTCCCACGTAATTTCTTCAATTTCATGGTTTCTCCAAAGCACTTTTACTAAGAAAATTTGCTTATGCATCAGCTCTTTTACTTTTTTGCCCAAAAGCTGTACAAGTTGCTCCTTATAAGTCAGTGATTCATCTATCTCGATGTCCCCTAACTGAAGCACGTGAGTAGGGTTGGGATGATACTTTTTGAGCATAAAAACATAGAATACATTATGTATCATAGACAAACTCGCTGGTAACTCCAGACGATACGCTACACTTCCCATGCGTTGGAGAATCTCAAAAGGTTCTACGTATCTTGGGTTAAGTTTCTTTCCTTTCCCCGACATGATACTTGCCTTAAGTGACGTGACTCTAAGAAACACCTTATCTCCAATCTCGAATTTCAAGTCTTTTTTTCGATTATCTGCATAACTCTTTTGCCGGTTTTGAGTTACTTAAATTCTTTGGCGTATTAGCTTCACCTTCCCATACGTTTCTTCAATCCAAGGCACCGTTGTAGGGTCCAAAACTCTTCGTTCTCCTAGTTCTTCCCAATGAATTGGGGACCTACACTTCCTTCCATATAGTGTCTCATATGGTGCCATTTGAATGGATGAGTGGTAACTATTATTATAAGCAAACTTCACTAAAGTCAAGTATTGTTCCTAGCTTTCTCGGAAATCCAAAACACACGTCCTCAACATGTCTTCAAGAGTTTGCATCGTTCTCTCAGACTGTCCATCGGTCTAAGGATGATATGTAGTGTTATGATTCAACTTAGTTCCCAAGCTTTCTTGCACCTTTTTCTAAAGTCGCGATACAAGCCGAAGATCTCTATCAGACACTATACTCACTGGCACTCCATGTAACCTTATAATCTTATCCATGTATAGCTTAACTAGTTTCTCCAAAAAATACTTCATGTTAATAGGCAAGAAGTGAGCTGACTTAGTTAATCGGTTAACTGTTACCCAAATAGCATCATGTCCCTTTTGAATTCTTGGTAACCCCAACACAAAATCCATTGTAATGTATTCTCATTTCCACTCGGGTACCTCTAAGGGTTGTAATAATCCTGATGATTTTTGGTGTTCAACTTTAACTTGCTGACAAATCAAGCATGTCTGTATAAATTGGGCAATCTCTCTTTTCATATTATTCCACCAATAGAGCAATTTCAAATCTTAGTACATCTTATTACTTCTCGGATGCATCGTGTATCTGGAACAGTGGATTTCTTCCAAAATCTCTTTTTTCAAACCTTCATCTTTTGGCATAACTATCTGGTTTCAAAACCTCAAGATCCCTTCAGGTCCTAAATTAAAGTCCAATATTTCATCCTTTTGCACATTTTCTACCCAATTCTATACCATAGGGTCATTCTTTTGTACCTCTTTGAGACGGTCTAACAAAGTAGATTTCATTTGGATATTTCCACAAATTGCCTTTTGTCATTCTATATGTGGATTCCATTTGCTTACTTCTTCTATCATGTGCCATTCCTTAACCATCAACCCTGCTATTTGAACTTTACGATTTAAGGTATCAAC
Organism: Coffea eugenioides; assembly: GCF_003713205.1. NCBI lineage: Eukaryota > Viridiplantae > Streptophyta > Magnoliopsida > Gentianales > Rubiaceae > Coffea > Coffea eugenioides. Next base: position 10,326,788 of record NC_040039.1, read on the forward strand.
TACTAAATTAGCCTTTCTCGGATGATAGTTGATTGTACAATCATAATTTTCTAAGAACTCCATCCGCCGGCGCTGCATTAGATTCAACTTTTTTTGGGAAAACAAGTACTTAAGACTCTTGTGGTCCGTATACACATCAAATGTTACTCCATACAAGTAGTGTTCTACTTTTTCAAAGCAAAAATCATTGCCGCTAGTTCTAGGTCATGGGTCAGATAATTTTGCTCATGAGATTTCAATTTTGTAGAAACATAAATAATTACATTTTCATTTTGCATCAACACACATCCCAAACCTTCTTTTGATGCATCTGTATAAACTGTGAAGCCGTCCTTCCCATTAGGTAAGGTTAATACGGGTGCTCTAGTCAACTGCCTTTTTAACTCTTGGAAGCTATTTTCACACTTAGCATTCCAAATGAACTTATTATATTTCTTAATCAACTCAGTCATCGGCCCAGCAATTTTGGAGAAATTTTTTATGAACCAATGATAATACCCTGTTAAACCCAAGAAATTACGAATGTCAGTAGGATTTTTCAGTTGTTTCCACTTGATAACAGATTCTACCTTAGATGGATCCACCGTGATTCCATCCTTAGAGATTATATGACTTAGAAAAAATATTTTCTCCAACCAAAAGTCATATTTGCTGAATTTAGCGTACAATTGGTGCTCCCTCAGGATTTGTAGCACTACCCTTAAATGGTGTTTGTGATCTTCTCGCGTTTTTGAATAAACTAAAATATCATCGATAAAAATCACCACAAATTAATCCACGTAGGGTTTAAAAACACAATGCATTAAGTTCATAAAAACTGTAGGGGTATTAGTTAACCCAAAAGACATTACCACAAATTCAAAATGTCCATACCTAAAATTAAAAGTAGTTTTTGGTATGTTTTCTTTCTTAATTCTCAACTGGTAATACCTTTGTCTAAGATCCAATTTAGAAAACACCATAACTCTTTTTAACTGATCAAATAATTTATCAATGTGAGGTAAATGGTATTTATTCTCAATGGTGATATTGTTCAAGTCTCAGTAGTCAATGCACAATCTCAAACTTTCATTTTTCTTTTTAACAAATAATATCGGTGCTTCCCACGGAGAATCACTTTCTCTTATAAATTCTCGCTCTAACAGATCTTGTAGTTGCAACTTCAATTCTTTCAATACAATAGGAGCCATCCGATACGGAGTTTTAGATATAGGTTCTGCCTCAGGAACTAGATCAATCTTAAACTCTACTTTCCTTTCTTGTGACAAGGATGCAAGCTCATTAGGAAAGACGTCAAGAAATTCCTTCACTACCAGTACATCCTCTAACTTCAATTGATCTTTTGGAGTATTGATTAAAAATGTTAGGTACCCTTGTGCTCCTTTACTTAATAACTTTCTAATCCGAATTTCCGAAATAAGAGCAGACGAAACTAGCCTACCCCTCACATCCAATTTTAGGGTTGCTTCTCCAGGAATACGAAGCTCCACTACTTTCATCTTACAATCTAATTGAGTATGGTATCGAGCTAACCAATCCATTCCCAAGATAACGTCATACTGCTTAATGGTTAAATTCATCAAATCTGCCAACAGTTTACGCTCTCAAATCCATCTCACAATTTTTATACATCAAGTTGGCAATCAAACATTGGTCCCCAGTAGGTGTCCCGACCTTTAGATCATATGGCAACTTAACAGGTTTCACATCCAAATCACACATAAAATTAGGGTTTACAAAAGAATGAGTTGCCCTCGGATCGATTAAAACCTTAGTTAAGCGATGGTAAATCAGGATCGTACATTCTATCACTTCAGAAGGGTCAGGGACTTGTTGCTGATCTAGAGCAAATACAATAGTTGGTACTTTAGGTTGATTTTCTCCTGCATTTGTCTGCCTAGAAACTGGTTTATCCGACCTTTGAATCTCACTTTCTGGACGAGTCCTCTCGGGGCAACTGGCCACCTGATGTTCAACACTTCTGCAGCGTAAACACTTTCCCGCATTTTTCCAACAGTTATCTATCTCATGCCCTGGTTTCTCACAATATCCACAAGTTCACGAGAAGTTCACACTTGGTCTCCTTGTGAGGCAGTCCCTATTGTCCACTTTGTACTCCCTTTGATGGGGCTCTTTTTTGCGGTCCCGGTATCTTAATTCCGCTGACTTCTCTTCATATCTTTGGTGACAGTGTAACTTTATTAATCTATCCGGAGGTGCCACTCAGGGCACTTCTTTTTTTTGCCTGGAAGGCTTTCATTTGAAGCCTAGCACTTCCAACCCTCTAAGTTTTCTCTAAAGCATCGGTAAAAGTGTCAATTTGATCCGCTGCTAATGTCTCTTGGATCTTCACGTTCAACCCCTAAACAAATTACCTTACCTTCTTTCTCTTAGTCATCACCAACTCAGAGGCAAATTTAGATAGTTTAGTAAACTGGATCTCATATTCAGCTACGCTCATGGTGCCTTGTCGCAGCTTAATAAAATCATCCTCCTATTTCTCTTGAATCAAAGGGGAAGGAATTTGTCATTGAATTTCCTCACAAAGTTTGCCTAAATCCACTAGGTTTGGTCTCTTTCCCACTTAGCTCTCACTACTTTCCACCATGCTCGAACCGCTCCCTCAAATTGGAAAACGGCAAAAGTGACTTAACTGTCCTCTGTATAGTTTAAAGCGGCAAATATATCCACCATTCTTTCCAACCAACTTTCAGCTATTTCAGGGTTAGGTTTTCCTGTAAATTTGGGTTGAGAAAACTTTTAAAACCTCTCTAGGGCTCTATCCACCGTCCTTCTAGTCCTCCAGGTTGGTTTACTAGCTCAGGATCCTGTCTATTTGTCAAACGTTCCAAGATATCTGTTATACGATTAATGGCCGTAGCCACCTGATCCCAAGTTTCAACCTAGGTTCCTGATTTTGGTCCACTGCCGATCCTTGGTCACCCCCAAGACCTTGGGATTGTCTATGTCCTCGACCATGTGCTCTACCGTCCATGTCTTATCACAGATCTAAAGATGTAGAACAATAAATTAAATATACGTATAAGCCATAAAATCAATTAAAAGCAAAGTAAACGTTCATATATCATAAAAGATCATAATAATTACTCCCGGTTAGGATAAGTTCATCAAATCATTTCAAAAAAAGGGGAACAAATAAGATCATAGCAAAACGTGCCAAATCGCAGGTGTACAAAACAACAAAAGAACGTCATCCCTTATACAAAAGATTACAACCTCTAAAGTGCAAGTCTAAACTAGGGTATAACCACAACCCCTATCTCCCGAATAGAGCCAGATCCATCACCACTCGTAGAGCCCCCACTGCTTGGATCCCTCTCGGGGCCATTAGCATTAATCACTCCCTCGACCAAGGCCCCACACTCTGCTAGAATACCCTCGGGGTACGATCTCGAACCTCTACTACAACCCGAGTAAGTCGAGCGTTCACTTTCTGTAACCGCTCATGGAAGGCATTGGTCCTCTCTTGCTCTATTAAAATATTTTCCTCTGACTCTCGGATTCTAGCAGCCTGCCCATTCTTGATGCCTGTCAATCTCTGGTGGTCAATTTGAGCCCTATGGTTGGCACTAGCCAACCTCCTTCTCTCGTCTGCAACCGTTAAGATCACTCGGTCTAGGTAGGAGTAAGACCTCCAACAGTTGCAAGTCCTAATGCGTCGCTCAGGCGCCCATCGATGAACAGGGCCTCCCGGCCTCTCCTGGTACCTAAGGACACGCAGATGTCTAGCAGGAACTCCATTTCTATTACTCTCGCTGTCCATGACCTACATGATATCCAAGGGAAGGGAATTAGACTTACTTATCAATTCTTAAATTATAATACTTAGAAAATCAACACTTAAAGAATTCATTCACTTAATATACTATTCTGCCACTCTTAATCTTTCATATCTATTAACCCATATATAACCCTAGGACATTTCGAATCTGACTCTGATACCAACTGTGACGATTACACTTTTCCCTAAGGCGAATCAGAGGGGTTGGCGGGCCGCCTGCCCAACTCTCGCCAGAACTCACTAATATCTCAAGACAAGAAGTACGAGTAAATCATTCAATAACACCAATAAATACTAACTATTACAAGCTGAATCATGCATCTCCAAAATGTCTTAATACATAATTCAAGGTTCAGCTTACAGTCCAAAAGTACTAAATACAAAATATACCAAGTGCTGGCACACTGACGACTCTCAGGGTGCTAACACTTTTTTCCCTGTTCAGGAAAACAAGCATACAATGAGCTTTCGCCCAATGAGGTTTTAAGAAAATCATGCAGTAAAACCAACAAGAACATTTAATTCAATACTAATTCAAGACAGAATAAGACAAATACTTAAAGCGTAAGTTAAGAAGTAACAATCCAATTCAATGATACAAAGGCTTTCAAAAGCCAGATCCATGTAGCTCGAACATCTCGCAAGTCAAACCAATAACCGTAGAACACCACTTTACTCCAACTCCCGTTCACCGTTTCACCCCCTATACCGGACCCGTACACCACAATAAACAATTGTGGTAATACTCGAGCATACCAATAGTCGAGTAGATAACACTCCACTCAACAAAACAGTAGACCCAGGGTTCGTTATCTAATCGACCAGGCTCTTGCCAGTTCGACTCGAATAACTAGCCAACAGGGTTTTGGAATTTCCAACATGTAGTTGTGTTGGTGGGATAACGGCCCAACCAACTAATCAAAATAATCATACAATAACAGTTAACAATAAAGAGTTGGAGGGACAACGGCTCAAACAACTAACAGGACAAGTACAAGCAAGAAAGGGTTTGAGCAAGATAAAGTACATGCTCACCCAAGTTAAATATCAAACAGTTCGATAACAGGAAATTTCACAGGGCACACACGTGTCAAGCAAGTATGAAGTGCAACATGCATTTAGAACACTCACTGCATTGAGAAAAGTTAACTTTCCTCAGTGAAAGAGTCCGCGGGTTCACTTTCAAAACCTGTGATCAAATACATATGGTAAGTGAACTAAAAAGTTCACCATTTAAAACATTAGAATAAAGTAGTCGAACCCCAAAGTGCTAGCTTTTAGACAAAAAATATCACTTATTCTTGCTCTAATCATAAGGGAGAACTTTTGATGCTAAAGTCAAAATACAAATTTAAATGGAGAAAAATAAGGTTTCAAATGAGACAAGGTTATAGTAAGATGATATAATAATGTTCAACAAGCGACTCGAGAAGAAAAACCACTCGTTCTTTAAAATATCCTAATTTTAAGTGAAAATCCACACATAAGTAGTGATCTAGGGGTTAACAAGGCATAGTAATCTAAAACCTACAAATTCACTATCCAAGTACCAAGTTATAGTTAGAATTCTTCTTCATAAGTCCTACTATCCTATACTAAACCTTTAGCACCATCGAATAAGGATTTCATGCCACGCGCTATTCGAATAATGACTAAGGGCTAGTAGAAAAACTCAGTTTCGAACAATCAACACTTACTATTCAATTCAAAGGCATAAAATTGCAAGAAAACCTCAATTCTAATCATAAAATCAAGCTTAAAATGATTCAACAACTCCAACTTGAAGTTGGAAAGGAAAGCAAGTACAATTTTAGAAAAATAGAATTTTCTCTAGTTTTGCATGACGCTGTTTGAAAAATCAAATCTCAAGTTTTGTAAGTCCAAAATTTATAAATTTTATACCATTGGAAAAGAGACTCAAAGGACTACAATTTTCCAGAAGACATATTTGTGAGATTCTGTCCACAATTCAGGCAAAGTTCAGTCTCAAGTTGCTGCTTCATCAGGTAGAAAAACTGAACATGTGTGAAAATTCAGTCAATTTTGGAAAATTACAGATATTCATAGGAATTGATAAAAACTCTGAAATTTTCACGGTAGAGTATTCTGAATCTAGTTTCAAATGCAATAAGCAAAACTCAATTTGGATTTTTCTATACCAAGATACGACAGATATTCCAAGACTGCTCAGAGTCTCCTGCGGGAAAAATTTTCAGCAATACTTGACTCAATCTTCTCACTTAAACTCATGATTTTTGGTTCAAACCCAACTCACAATCAAAGTTTAATGTCTAACAAGGTTCGTGGAGCAAGATTCCCCCAAAATTTCTTGAAAAATAAGGGCTAACAGCACTCAAAAACTTTGGCCAGCAAGAAGCTTTGAAAACAGAATTTTTCCACCAAAACTTGCAACAAAATCCAAGTAAGATTCAAGCTTTCCAAGAAATATACACACAAGCCATAACATCAAGCATTAAAGCACCAAAGTCTACCACAAACATTCATCATAAAAGCACAAGAATGAATCTCAAGTCATCTACCTAGCTTGCCATTAAAACACAAGGAATTTTCCTCAAGTCATCTACCTAAATCAAGGTTTCAAAGAAACTCATCAACAACCCATCAAAGATTCAATCTCTCTAGCTACAAATCTACTAGAAACTTGAAGGAAAAAGAGGGTTTCAAGCCAATACCTCTCCTAACAATTTCAACCAAGCAACAAGTCCAAGTTTCCTCCAAAAATTGCCTCCAAGCAAGACTTCCTTCCAAGTTCAAGCAAGGTTCCAAGAATCAACCAAAGTTGGGGAAGATTGAAGCAAGAAATGGACGAAGAAAGTTGAACTTTTCTTCTTGTTTTTGGGAGGAGAAGCTCGGCCAAGAGGAGTGGAAAAGGAAGAGAAAAAGTGATGGGAAAAAGTGAGAGTTTGTTGGGTTTTACAAGCAACCAAAGTCAACTAGGAATAGTGAGAGAATAGGGTTCAACTCTCAAGTCTTGTCAATCTCCTTTAAGATTCAAATCCTACTACACTTTCATGGTTATGATCATGTTTTGCTAGTTGGTTGTACTAGTACGTCTCAATAAAATTTAACGTAGCTACGCTAAAACGTGCGCGTAAAAGTTTTTTTTTATTATTCCAACTAGTGATTAAATTACCAAGCAATTACTAATAGAAAAAAAATGATTTAAAACAAATAAGTTAAGAAAAGATAGGAAACTAAACATGTGAATAAATAGTTAAAGAAATAATTAAATGATTGAAGCACTTGAATAAATAAACATATATATATATAATTTTTGAGTTCTCACAATGATTGATCTAGATGTGAGTTTTCTTTCTTTTTTTCCCCCCAATACATCTGAGTTTGATTAGAAATAGGCAAAACTTTATATTCTCAATGTCCTGAAGCATTTTTTTTCCCATTTCCATTTTGTTATAATTGTGACTAAACTCAACTAATGCCAAACTGTGTATGAACAATGTTGACTAGTTAAAATCCTGCAGCTATCTATGTAATGCAATGTAGTTACCGCTGATTCTCCTTTAAACTATAGCTTAATTTTTCAAACAAACTAGAAAATGAACATAAATATAAAACATTTCTTCAAGAATAGGGCAGCTCAATAGACATGATATTCAACGAATATGAAGAATTGACAATTGAATTAAAAAAATGAATTCATATTATCAATTGAAACAATCCTACTATTGGTCATCTCCTTGAAGTAGAAAAATATACATACTTCACTCACTACTCGCTTACTAACTATAATGAATCATAGAGATATGCATAGCGGAAAATTTTAAAATTTTGATTCTTTTACTAGATCGATTTTTAATTAAATTCATGTGACTTAAAGTTGTTCAAGAAGATTACCTCAATCCATAAAACTCTTCTTAAACTGGTAGAGATCTGACGCAAAGAAGCAAAGTGATCCATGTAGCCGCACAAATATCCGGTCTCTAACGTAATCCACACGAACCTTCTTGACTAGAACCTCATAGGTTGAATTAACTTAAGTTAGATTAGTGCTAACTATTACTAAGATACCTCTTACAAATTGGTTGAGAAAAATCCTAATTTTTCATCATAAAAAACATGTTCCAATGAGAGAAATAAGAAATGTGATTTTTCCCTTATTTTCTTAGATGAATTTTGGATATTTTTCTCTCAAGATTTTTCTCAAAAATCTCACAAGGTAATTTGTGTATCAATTAGTCTTGCTAGCAAAAAGCTTAGTGAGTATTTATAGACAAATAAGTATTTCCTATCATTATGGAAACCTGAAACCATTTTTCAATAGGATTCACCTTTCTTATTCTAATACAACCCTTGTATTTGGAAGAATTAAACTTATTTGCATTATAAGTTCCTCAAGTTTAATTTGTCTCACAAATTAAACTATAAGTTATAAAACTTATCTTTCAAGTCTCCATTTGAAATTCATTTAATCCAACTAAAGAAGTTCTTAATGTGTGTGACCCATTAGATTCTCATATATGTTGGCAATAAGTATGAGTTACAATTCTTGATAAAGAAGAATTAGGTAAATTAAAACTCTTTTCAATTTATCATTTATTCAACTAATAAATAAACTCATACTTATAGATCAGGATTGGCATCTAACAATACATCATGACCACCCAAGTAATGAGAAAAGTCAAGCGAATGACTTTACCTTTCAATAAACCTTTACCGTGTAATTAATAACCTTTTATCACACTTATGTCACATTAATTTTGGAATAAGTTATGCCTATTCCATTATCTGGTTAATGTTCATTTCTTGTACCAAAATATAACTCGAATGAAGAAGTACTTAAAAACACTTTCTAAGACTCTTCCATTTAGTACTAAGAATTCCGAATTATACTTCTACAAGTAGTCAGACATGAGATAATTCCTCTTTCAATAAGAGGTGGTAAATCCTTATAGATTATTCACTATCTTTCTATACTTCAGGTATATACCCATAAGCTAATGATGTAAGGATTCCCTAATACGAGAGCAATCATATAGCAAATAAAGTATAACCGTCCGTACTCAAGATATTATGATAACCTTAAATTTAAGGATCACTTACAGACACGTCACTTAGAGATTAATCCTTTGGCACTTAAAGGATATTTCTATGTCGATCAATCTAGTGAACTTCATCATTCTATCAAGCATCCATACACTAACATAGGTGTCTCACACACCATAATAGATGAATTCTACTACTTCTTAAATAAAAGCGGTATAGTATATCCTAGTCTAATCATATTAACAATGCCCTGTCTTATTAATACTTTGACTAGAAATATTTAAGAATAAATCTTGTTTATGATCGAATGAACCTCACCATTATAACTCTTATGATTTCATCGATTAAATTTACTCTAAGAGTTTTATCATACTTATATAAATTTAAGCAATCATTATGATAAAGATATAATTTATTATAACATAAATAGTTCAAGTGCATATTATACAATAGAAGTTGATTGACTTTGAGGCACGCACACTGTACGCACACTTTCAATTTCCCACTTACACTAAAGCCAATCACTCATAAGTCAAAGACCAAATGAGCCTACATGACCATTATGTTTCCTTTAAGATAAGTTTTAGTAAATGGATCAACCATGCATCATCCGCGGGTACTCTTTCTATCTTCACTTTTATTCCTATTAATGATTTTACCAAATCATATGGCAGCATCTTAACAAGTTATAGATTTGTGATGAGACCTTAGTTCCTTTATTAAGGCAAATTTTCATTATAGTCACAATATAGGATAAAGGAGTTAAAATGGAAAGAACCAATCCAAATTCCGATTTGAATTTACAAATCCAAATGCTTCCTTTTGCCACTTCTCAAGTAGCAATTTGTTAAGATTTAATTGTAGAAATTTTAGTTGTTTTTTTGCTTGAAACCCTTTCAACACATAACATCAATATTATAAGTAAATGAATAATTACTTGCAAATCATTTTTGTAAGATTATTTACAAGAATATTTTCAAATTTCCCATTTTAGTCCTTCACGGATAGAAGGAGACAATAAGTCTAGTACATTGAAAGGATTATTCTATGGAATATAGATAAAATCCCTTTTTAGATCACTTCATGCTAAACGACTCTAACATCTCATCTATGTACTATGAAAGGCCAAGCAATCATGATCTATCCCTATAGATCTTTACTTCTAAAAAGAAGATTACTTCTCCTTAACACTATGGAGAAAATCTTGGATAGTTATACCTATAATTTTGGAGCACAGGTATACCTTTTTCAAGTATAATATATCAATCACATATATAACAGGGAAACTATAATAGCTCCCATTAAATCATATATTAACACAAGGCTCATCCCCACTTTTGATAAAACCAAACTCTTTGATTATCTCATCAAAACGGATGATATAACTCTTAGAGACTTGTTTTATTGGTATATAAATGGAGAAACCTTTGAATTATGTCACATACACAACCATTTATCGTTTCCATTTAAGGAAAGTGGTTTTAACATTAATTTGGCATGCCATAACTCATAACTAAAGGAAGTAAATCTAAATGAATTTAAACTTATTAACTAGAGAGAAGATTTTTCAAAAGTAATTATTTATCTTTAATGGTAACCTTTCTATTAACCAAACTTTATAGGCAACCCTTTACCTTCCATATTCATCTTTACAGCAAAGACTCTCTTGCACCTAATAGACTTTTTATACCTTTAGGTGAATTGACTAAGGTTAATATCTTTTGTCAAATATGGAATCTATTTTAGATTTATGATTTTTTTAACCATCTCTATAAGTTATAAAACTTTTCATAAGTCATTTGGAACTTCATGACCAAACATCATGATTCTCCATAAGAAATCTATATTTTTAAAGGGCAAAGAAGCCCAGTGGCTCTCAAACTATTAGCCGGATGAACTTTTGGCCCCTGATCTATCCAAAGTACAAAATGTTAGACCTTCTGTCAAATTCAGCAGTTAATACCGATGGAATTTACGATCACGTGAGACGCACGCCGAAATACGAAGGGCATTTTTGTCAACAATGAGCTGTGTTCCACTCGGTAAAATGGAGCGAAAAATGATTTTGACCCAAAGAGCTGCAATTTGAACAGAGATATTGAAAAAAAAAAGGAACTAAGATGGCACTGGCTAAACAATTTTTGGGTACATCTCTATCGGAGAAATCTCAATTTATCAATTCATTTAAGGTGGTCTTGGTTGATCAGAAATCCGGCCAGTTTTCTTCTTCGCATCCAAATCAGGTTAAACCTGCTGAAAGAAGAAGCCTGCAAGTAAGGAAAGCAAGGAGGACCAATACTGTTAGTAGTCCGGTAGCGGCTATAAGTGAGAAGAATTTGGTGAAAGTTGTACCAGAAAATACAGTACAATTCAAGGTGAGAGCTGCTGTTACTGTTAGGAACAAGCACAAAGAAGACTTGAAGGAGTCAATTGTTAAGCAATTGGATGCTCTGACCGACAAACTTGGAAGAAATGTTGTGCTAGAGCTTGTTAGTACAGAAATTGATCCTAGTAAACCATTATTTCCTTCTTTTCTTGAACCCAAATAAAACTTTTTGGTCCAAAGTTTACTACTTAAGAGTCAACATTGATCTGGAAAATATGTTTTGATTTGGCCTTCTAATTTATTCCCCCATCTCTCTCTCTCTCTCTCTTTCTCTTTTTGTGGGTCTGGCATTGATGAAGATACAAAAGCTCCAAAGAAAAGCAAGCAAGCGATGTTAAAGGACTGGTCTAAGAAATCAAATCTTAAGACAGAGAGAGTAAATTACACAACTAAATTTATTGTAGACTCCAATTTTGGGGTGCCAGGGGCGATCACAGTGGCTAACAAGCACCAACAAGAGTTCTTCTTGGAGAGCATGACTATTGAAGACTTTGCATGTGGTCCAGTACATTTCTCTTGCAACTCTTCGGTGCAATCCAATAAACATCATCCTGGAAAGATGATATCTTCTCTAATCAGGTATAAAGGCATTTGTTAGTAATCATCTTTCTGCATTTACTATGATATTCTGTTTTCACAAGACGGCATTATCTTGCTTTGGCTGCTCTCCATCTGAAAATTTGAGCTTGGTACTCCTCATTCACAGTTTGCTGGATCTCCCTAACTGGGATTCGAGAGTTCGACCTAATCCTCTCCATGTACTTGTCAGACAACCACTTAGCCTTCAGGTTTTTATTTTTCTAGGCGTGATTGCAATTTTACCGAGTGGAATACAGCTCATTGTGGACAAAAATGCCCTTCATATTTCGGCGTGCGCCTCACGTGGTCGTAGATTCCGTCAGTATTAACTGCTGATTTTGACAGAAGGTCTAACATTTTGTACTTTGGATAGATCAGGGGCCAAAATTTTACTTTTAATTATTTGGGGGCCAAAAGTTCACCCCGCTAATAGTTTGAGGGCCATTGGGACTTTTTGCCCATTTTTAAAACTTATGAAAAACCCTTGTTCTAGGAGCTTCTGCTATACCTCATCAACATAAAATGCAAGTTCCAATTCCATGTTTTTGTTCAACTTCCTTTTGTGACACTTGAAACTTTTTCAAGTTTTAAATTCTATCTTACTCCTACTACTTTATCTAGAATAAACCGTTTATCTAGAAAATTGTGGTTTAGAGATAAAACACTTTTACTCTTGAAAATAATAGAAGTAGCATTTTTTGAGAAAATGAGAAACTCTAACTTATAGTTTAGAAGAAATCAAACCAATGAAGCAGAGAGAACTGATTTGCTCTTCTTCTTTTTGGCCGATTTTCCTTTTTTCTTTATTTCTTAAGAACACTTTACAAAAAGGTTTTGATCAAATCTTAATTCCAACTTGTCCGGTCATACTTACTTCTTAAGTAGGATAACCCAATCTTTCATAAAATTTTGAATTTTTAACACTCCATATCTCATATGGTATACTTTGAACATGGAACAAGATTTAGCATATAGGAGGTAATTTTCTCTAGGACAAATCTCAAAACTATTTTGGTAAACTTGCATGGTGCATCTTATCTCATAAGATATAATTCTTTATCTAGATTACTCAATAATGATCGAGATATCCATGAAGAATTAGTTTACTTAAGAATCTCATTCTTTTTTAGACAATTTTGAAACCTTTGGACCAAGTATACTTTACCTGCTGGATCAAATCAAGTGTTCTAATACTTTCACTAATTTATTTCTCTACTTTATATTTAAACTTTCTAACTTCTCAAAGTTTTGGATTTGTACTTCAAAAGATATATATATCCATTTTAAGTAGTTATTAGTAAAAGTAGTAAAGTATAAGAAAAAATTACCTCTAGCATGAATTGTTGGGTCCGTTTGGATTCCTTGTTTTTGAGTCTGTTTTTGAAAAACTGTTTTTCACATTCCAAATGTACAGTAAATGTGTATTTCAAAAACAACTCCAAAAACACCATATCCAAACAATATATCAAAAACAACTCCAAATACATATTTAATATGTTTATTTCAATTTGTATATCTCAATTATGTATAGGATATATACATTATATTAAATTAAATATATTTATTTATACATATTATAAATATTTTATTTTATATAACATATATTTTTACATATTTATAATATATTTATATAAATATTATATATTATATAAATTATATATAATATAAATATGTAATTATACATTTATATAAATATTATATATTATATATTTAATATATACATAATATATATTATATATATTATACATTTATATAAATGTACATTTATACATAATATATATATTTATGTATATTTATAATATACATATATATTATGTATTATATATAATATAATACATTTATACATTTATATTAATATACATAATATTAATTATATATTTATACATTTATATTTATTATATTAATACATTTATACATAATATTAATATATATTTATAATATATTCATTTATACATTTATATAATATTCATTTATAATTTATACACATTTATAAGAATATATATTTATAAATTTATAAATATATTTATATTATGTATTATATATAATATAATACATTTATAATACATTTATATATTTATTTATAAATATGTAAATATATTTATTTATAACTATGTAAATATATTTATTTATAAATATTTATAAATGTATTATAAATGCATAAATGTATATAAATATGAAAATTATAAATTATAAATTATAATATACATTTATATAATATTCATTTATAATTTATACATTTATAATAATATACATTTATACATTTATAAATATATTTATATTATGTATTATATATAATATAATACATTTATATATTTTTATATAAATATATTTATTTATAAATATTTATAAATGTATTATAAATGCATAAATGTATATAAATATAAAATATAAAATATAAAATATAAAATTTATAATTTATAATTTATACATTTATACATTTATATAATATTCATTTATAATTTATACATTTATAATAATATACATTTATACATTTATAAATATATTTATATTATGTATTATATATAATATAATACATTTATATATTTTTATATAAATATATTTATTTATAAATATTTATAAATGTATTATAAATGTATATTGTTATAAAAATATAAAAATTATAAATTATAAAAATAATCGAATATGTTTTAAAATACATCTAAAAATAATCCATAAAACATTTACAGTAAAAGTTTTTCATATAGTTTTTGAAAAACAATCCCAAAAACAACTAATCCAAACGGACTTGTATTTGAAAAACAAAATGCTACAGTGCTGTTTTTGAAAAACAACCCCAAAAACAGCTAATCCACACGGACCCGTTAATCTACCATATACATCATAATGTATGAATTTTAACAATTTTCTAAACCTTTAGATATAAAAGACCAACTTAGTCTTTTATCAGTGAATAAGATTCACATTTCTCAAATGATTCATAATCAATTGACTTAAATCATCATGTAATTTGAAAATGTGTTTTTATTCATAAGACTAAATTCATAAATGTCAAAGATAAGATGATTCCAAGTCGTCCAACGTTATATTGAGAAATGGACCTTTCTTTTGTTTTATAAATTAATAGCACTTATTAAGTTCTAAAATAAGTCTATAAAATTAAGAAAAATAATTTATCATTACAATTAAATGAAGTAACTTTTACTTCATAAAAGTAGATACCTATTATCCTTCTTTTCAATTTACTTCTTTTAAATCCTAATATATTGAATATGCGGTATTTCCTACCAAGGATCTTAATTTGGAAGTAAATATATTAGTTAATCTTAGTTATAAACTTAACTTAAAATGAAACTTTCAAAAAGTTACATTTTATTCAAGTTAAGACCATGCAATGAAAGTTTGCACTATAAGGCTTATTCTTTAAAATTTTTTAACTTATTAACTCTTGATAATTGATTCACCTTGTCAATTTTTGATAAGTGATATCCTTTTAGCCAACACTTATAGTTCATGACAAAATTTAATTAATCTATCTTTTCAATATAGCCAATTATTCTCTAATAAATCAATATTTATTTAGAGAGAATTTGTCATCTAGTGATGGAATTATTGTTAAAAGATTTTATATATTTTAAATCTTGATTATCCATCATTCAACTCTTGAAATGTCTAATCATGGTGAAAGAAAATGAATTCTTTGTAGCATCGAAGATTTAGGGAGCATCTATAATACACTATCATTATCTCCTTTATGCTTACTATAAGCATTTACTATTAATTGCATTCCATCTTACATGATTCAGGTTTTAAAAAATATAGCCAAATTTATTTGAGAACTTTTCTCAATTGCTTTGCCAATCCAAGAAATTGAAAATATTAAGTATATCGAGAATAATATGTAATTACTCATAATTTCTATGACATGTAGTAAAGATAAAAGAGAATTGCTATTTATGTAAAAATAAAATCAAGTAAAAATGACATAAAAATAAGTTTGATTTTGTACCCACTATTTTAATACAATTCCATAACCTTCAAATATGGAACTAAGAATTCAAAAATTTATAATGAGCTAGAACCTCATTTTAGTTATTTTAAGTTTCACTGAGACGAACATGCCAAAATAACTACAAGAAGTAGGTACTTATTACCAATTACAATAATTGTAAGTTCTAGATAGTTGAATTGTCAACTCTTGACAATGACATCTTACGGGTTTTCCGACCTATGCCTCTACAACATACAACTTTCACTTAGAAAAAAAGATGTCGGCCAACGACTTTTAGAAAAAGATGTCGGCCATTCAACAAAAGAAGAGATGAAATTCAAATGAAGACTGAAATGAAGATTCAAGTGAAGATCCGAGCCTCTATAAATAGAATTAGATTTTAGAAGATAGGCATCGGTGAATTAGCTATTCAGAAATTAGAAAGCCTTTGTAAACACTCTCAAACACCATCCTTAGTTTCAAACCTCTTTCCAAGATATCCCAATCACTCTTGTTTCAAAAGTCTTAATAAAAGTCAAGGATTCAAGAAATTGTGCAAGCTTCCGTAGAACTCATTGCAACTCTCAAATTTTCATTGTAAGTCCTCATAGTTTATGTTTATTGCAAGCTCTAACTTAATGCTTCAATATTCATTCACTCACCTGGGTTAGAAGTGGTATCAGAGCCACACCGTTGTTTATATTTCATACGCATATTTAAACTTTGCATTTACATTTACTTTATTTGAATTACGTTTCTATTTTGACTTGGCTATTTCATGCATTTATGTTACATATTTTATTAAACTTTACTGAAAACGTTGGTAAGACTTGATGCTTTGTTAGACCGTTGGTAAGTCCAGGATAGGATGTTCCAGGCATAGGCTCGGTTGTTCCCGTCTAAGTAAAATTTAATTAAATATTAAACATGGCTGCATTTCTTAGACAATTAAAAATAGGATCTAATTCAAAGCAAGACAATGTAGTACAAAGTCATGAATATCATATGCCTATAAACAATTCAGATTGGACAATCCCAGAAGAAAAAATTGAACACATTTACAGAATTGGCCCTTTAGATTTCAAAACAGCTTTATCAGTTAAAACCCATGAAGAAACAATATCTATTCAAGAAGAATATCAAACTATACAATTATTAAATCATAGTACAATTCAAAAATATTTAAGTAAAGGATATCGTTATATTCATATTGGATTAATACAAATTGCTGTAAAGCCCTTATTCCATCTAGGAGTAGATGCTCCAATATATTTAGCTTTAAGAGACACTAGACTCAAAAGATATAAAACTTCTTTACTTTCTATGATTCAAACAAATGTATGTAACGGACCCATATATTTTAACTGTGCTCCAAATTTTTCAATAGATTTAACAGACCCTCATATACTAAATTCAGTTATATTAGATATTTATCTACAAGGAAATGAATTTGAAAAACATACAAAAAATTTTGCAATAATATACAGAATATATTACAGACCTTTGTCTTCACATTTAAATCCAAAATTTATAATGACTCCAACTCTAAAAGATGAAACAACTTTATTACAAGTAGATGCAGATAGACCTACAACATATATTCCAAAAAGACTAAAATGGAATGAAATAACAATACCAAGTGAATTTGAAATTAAAAATCCACAAGTAGCAAGAAATATAGAACAGACTACTGCAGAAGATATTATAGAAAAAGAAGATGGAAGTACTTTAATAAGATTTTCATCACTAAGAGAAAGACCAGAATCATCTTATTCATGGTTACCAGCTAGACGTTCAAATTATGAATCATCTGAAATTAATTTCCCTATGGAAAATACATCAAATTTTAAATATAAAACTCCTATTCCAGAAGTTATAAATCAAAATTCCCCAACACATTCTCAAATGCAAGGTGAAATAAATGTTATAAATAGACCATATAAAATAAATCATAAATATCTAACTCCTTCAGAAGATGATTATTACAATGATATTTCTAGTTCAGATAGTGAAGAAAATTGCAATTGCACTCCAAAATATATAAATGTAATAACTAAAAAAGAAGATAAAGAATTTTTATTAGATATAATAGAAAAAATTGATGATCCAATAGCTAAAAAAAAATATTTAGAAAGATTAAAAAGTTTAATTATTCAAGAAGATAAAATGCCAAAAATAATAGAACCTTTTAGTATATCAAAATTAATAGACAAATATCCTAATATAAATATAATGAAAAAAGAAACTACTAAAGATCTTCAATCAGAAATTAATAATCTTAAAATTCAAGTAAAACAATTACAACAAGAAATAATAGAATTAAAATTAAAAGATTTAGAAATAGAATCAAAAATAACATTAATAAATACCAATCAACCTTCAACTTCTAATTCTAAAACAGAAGAAATATTAATATCAGAAAAATTAGTAGAAGAATCTCAATATTTAAATACTATTGAAAGAATAACATTTCAAAAATGGTTCGCTTTAGTAACTATTACAGTAGAAGATTTCAAAGAAACATTTGTAGCTCTAATAGATAGTGGAGCTGATACAAGTTGTATTAAAGAAGGAATAATTCCTACTAAATATTGTGAGAGAACAAATGAAAAATTAATGGCAGCAAATGGCGAAGATTTAAAAGTAACTTATAAATTTACAAAAGGATCAATATGTAACAATGAATATTGTATTAGACATAATTTCATAATTGTAAAGAATATACATCATGATGTAATATTAGGAACACCCTTTTTAGATAGGTTTGAAATCCCATGAGAACATTTGGAGGTAGAATTTCGGGTTGTGGTCCAAACCATTTCCACCAGTGATTGAACCAGATTGGAAATTCTTTACTACATTGTTCTTTGAATGTAAAAAACCAGGAATGATTGAATGGTCTAAAAAGGAAAGCACGATACCAGGCCATTTTATAATCCTGATATGTGAATCCATCTGGAATGAAGTTTACTGAAAAGGATTTTTTGGAATAAAGAGAAGTCCATTCATTAGGAGAACAAACTTTCTTTATAATACACTTGGAATGACTAATAATATTTGGATTCTTTTTATCTGGAATAGGGTAAATCTCTACATATTGAGTATCTGTAAGGATTAATTCATAATAATCTAGATTTTTTGAAGGATCATCTGGTTGCCAATGGCATTTTGGAGGAAAGATCCTTTGAGTAATTTGCTGGAGAGTAGAGTATATGGGTATCTCTTGGAATCTGGTTAAAGTAATATGTTGAGTAAATGGTTTTGTAAAATAAGTATTTCCTGGGGATTTTTCTGAGGATTTTGCTATTTGTTGAATTGGTCTTATTTGAGAAGCAATTGGAGTAGCAGCCTGACTATAAGTCAATGCTGGAAAATCTGATAATAATTGAAATCTATTTTGAGTAACAGGAGTTAGACTCATCTCATAATCTTGAGGAGTCTTTGGTCTGGAACTTCCTGCTTTTGAATCCATCTTCCTGCAAAAATTTAATAAATAATATCTTTAAGTTGATCAGATAATTCTCTGTTTTGTTTTTGGTAATGTTGAATAAATTCGTTGTGAAGAAAATCTCCACTTCTGCTTAATCTCTGATGGGTAAGAAGTCTGATAGTGTTTTTCTGAATTCGTCTTTGTATAAGAAAAGCTCTTTCTTTTGGAGTAATGGTTGCATAGGGACTTTTATGAATATAAATTTCATCGTATTTAGGAATTTGGTAAGATGGAATAAATTGTCTTCCATTCGGAGTCTGAATGGAATAAACATATCCTCTGGATAGAATCGATTTTTCTTTATTTTGAAGGCTGGGAGAATCTCGTTGAGTTCTCAAATAATTTGTATATTCACGATCATTTCTTTGAGCCATCATTGCTGGATCCATGTCCTTGTAGGAATTCTCTGGTTAGAAAATCTGGTAAAGAATTATTTTCTCCTTTGATAAATTCAATCTCAAAATCAAATACAGATAAAATAGCTTGCCATCTTGCAAATATTTGTTTTGAAACTATATTTTGAACATCTTTTTGTAAAATTTCTTTAGCTGATTTACAATCTATTCTAATTAAAAATTTCTTATTATATAAATCATCTTGGAATTTTGATATACATAAAACTATTGATAAAATTTCTTTCTTAATAGTTGAATAATTCTTTTGAGGATCAGACCATGTTCCTGAATGAAATCTAACTAATTCTTCTTTTGAATTATGTATTTTTTGTTTTAATATTCCCCCATATCCTAATTCTGATGCATCAGTTTCGACTATCATGAATGCTTTAGGATGAGGTAGGCATAAACATGGTAATGATTCTATTTTTGCTTTTAAATACTTTATTTTTTGAGTATGTTCTTCTGTCCAAGGTTTTGGGTTTTTCTTTAATCTATTAAACAATATAGAACATTCTTGTCTTAATTTAGGAAAGAAGTCTGCTATGTAATTTAAACATCCTAAAAATCTTTGTAATTGATTTTTATCTTTGATCTCATCTGGAAATTTAGTAGCAAATTCTAAAGCTCTATTAATTGGTTTTATTGTTCCTTGATATATATTATGTCCTTGATTCTATTTCTAAATCTTTTAATTTTAATTCTATTATTTCTTTTTGTAATTGTTTTACTTGAATTTTAAGATTATTAATTTCTGATTGAAGATCTTTAGTAGTTTCTTTTTTCATTATATTTATATTAGGATATTTGTCTATTAATTTTGATATACTAAAAGGTTCTATTATTTTTGGCATTTTATCTTCTTGAATAATTAAACTTTTTAATCTTTCTAAATATTCTTTTTTAGCTATTGGATCATCAATTTTTTCTATTATATCTAATACAAATTCTTTATCTTCTTTTTTAGTTATTACATTTATATATTTTGGAGTGCAATTGCAATTTTCTTCACTATCTGAACTAGAAATATCATTGTAATAATCATCTTCTGAACTTTGTTCTTTTTCATTTATTAATAAGTTTAATAGTTTATTTTTAATTTCTTCTTCGTTAGAGCAAATTTCTGTAATTTTTTCTTTTAATCTACATTTGTTTGCTTTATGTCCTATTTTTCCACATTTATAACAAACTATTTTCTTTTTAATAAATCTTCTCTTTTTAGTTGGTTCATTTTCCTTAGGTTTTATATACCTTGGTTTCTTAGAATATTTTTTAATTTTCTTTTTGTATGCTGATGGTGATTTGATTCTTTTAATTCCAAATGCATCACAAAATGATCCTACTTCTTTTTGTTTTGATCCATATTTTATCTGTAATCTTAATTCTGAACATAATATTAATCCTTCTTTTTTCACAAAAGCAAATAATTGTCCAAAAGTAATATTTTCGAATGAAATTACATCTGTTCCCATTTCTTTTTGTAAATTATCCATTATTCTTTGTGAAAATAAACTTGGTAATCCAGTTATGAATCTTTCTTTCCAAAATGAAGCATTACAATCTGGTCTT
Source organism: Coffea eugenioides (assembly GCF_003713205.1). NCBI lineage: Eukaryota > Viridiplantae > Streptophyta > Magnoliopsida > Gentianales > Rubiaceae > Coffea > Coffea eugenioides. Next base: position 10,347,983 of record NC_040039.1, read on the forward strand.
CTTAATACATTTGTTAAAAACATATCTTTGTACCATCTAAAATCCGATAATGTTGGGCATCTTAAATTTGTTAAAAATGTTTTATTAGAATTTAATTCTTCTTTTGGATTTCCTATGAAATACATTACTATTGTTACAATTAGAAATTCTGCAGCATCTGATTGTATTTGAATATTTCCTTGATCATCTTCTAATTCTTGTGTATGATCTAATATTGATAATTTATCTTGTAATGTTAAAGCATTATCCCACCAATTCTTTAATTGTCCAGTAAATCCTGAAACTAATAATGTTGCAATATTTCTTTCTTGAATATTTTTAATCTTATAGGCTAATCTTGCCATTCCCATTTCTTGCAAATTATTTAATACTTCATATTCAGCTTTGCCATCTATATTCCATTCATATATTGAATCTCCATCATATTTAGTAGTTCTAAATTTTGATCTTTCTTCATATTGAATGTCAGGAGGACTTGGTCTTGGATAATAATTCTTTGAACTTACCATTTTCCAATTTTTATTGTTACTATAGTTCTTTCTTTTTATCCGATTTATTTGATTATTTTCTTCTTCAAATTGATTTTCTATTGGTAAAAGTATATTTTCTTCTATATCTGAATTTATTGATTCTTCTGATAAATTTTCTAATTCTTCAGTAGAATTTTCTTCTATTATTTGATCTAATGTGTTTATTTTGGGTGTTGATGGTTTTGAATCTGTAGTTAGATTTTGTAAGGCATTAGATATTTTATTTAATAAATTATCTGTATTACTTATCTTTTGATTACTAATACTTTGTACTAAATCTTGTTCTTTTTCTCTTGTCAGACTTCTAGGTTGAAAATGAGGTGCTGATATATCATTTGGGAATTTTAAATCTGGTTTCTTTAGTGTATCAATTTTTGTATTTAATACTTCCATATGTTGAGATATTGTATGAAGAATTTGATTTGTATAATTATTTTGTTGATAAACCTTTTTAAGATCTTCTAGATTTATTGAATTATTTGTACTTGATTCTGCTTCTCTTCCCTTTTTAAAAGGTGAGGCTATTACTTCTCCTTTTCCTATATTTATTTTTACTTCTTGTAATGGAGGGTGTATTGAGGTTAAGATTTGATCATCTTTTAATTTCCATTTTTTATATAAATTAGTTTGAACATTTATTTGTGGAGTATTATAAACATCATTTATTCCTATTTTTGAAATATAAAATGATAACCAGGTAAAGAAAGGAAAATCAAACTTTTGTTTTTCTAATTCATTTTTCCATTCTAAAATTAATTTTTCTTTATATCTTGATTCTAGTTGAAAAAACCAAATTCCTTTTTCTCTATTTTCTTCATCATCAAAATCTTCCTGTAAATATTTATGATTTATGTTATATGGTCTATTTATAACATTTATTTCACCTTGCATTTGAGAATGTGTTGGGGAATTTTGATTTATAACTTCTGGAATAGGAGTTTTATATTTAAAATTTGATGTATTTTCCATAGGGAAATTAATTTCAGATGATTCATAATTTGAACGTCTAGCTGGTAACCATGAATAAGATGATTCTGGTCTTTCTCTTAGTGATGAAAATCTTATTAAAGTACTTCCATCTTCTTTTTCTATAATATCTTCTGCAGTAGTCTGTTCTATATTTCTTGCTACTTGTGGATTTTTAATTTCAAATTCACTTGGTATTGTTATTTCATTCCATTTTAGTCTTTTTGGAATATATGTTGTAGGTCTATCTGCATCTACTTGTAATAAAGTTGTTTCATCTTTAAGAGTTGGAGTCATTATAAATTTTGGATTTAAATGTGAAGATAAGGGTCTGTAATATATTCTATATATTATTGCAAAATTCTTTGTATGTTTTTCAAATTCATTTCCTTGTAGATGAATATCTAAAATAACTGAATTTAGTATATGAGGGTCTGTTAAATCTATTGAAAAATTTGGAGCACAGTTAAAATATATGGGTCCATTACATACATTTGTTTGAATCATAGAAAGTAAAGAAGTTTTATATCTTTTGAGTCTAGTGTCTCTTAAAGCTAAATATATTGGAGCATCTACTCCTAGATGGAATAAGGGCTTTACAGCAATTTGTATTAATCCAATATGAATATAACGATATCCTTTACTTAAATATTTTTGAATTGTACTATGATTTAATAATTGTATGGTTTGATATTCTTCTTGAATAGATATGGTTTCTTCATGAGTTTTAACTGATAAAGCAGTTTTGAAATCTAAAGGGCCAATTCTGTAAATGTGTTCAATTTTTTCTTCTGGGATTGTCCAATCTGAATTGTTTATAGGCATATGATATTCATGACTTTGTACTACATTATCTTGCTTTGAATTAGATCCTATTTTTAATTGTCTAAGAAATGCAGCCATGTTTAATATTTAATTAAATTTTACTTAGACGGGAACAACCGAGCCTATGCCTGGAACATCCTATCATGGACTTACCAACGGTCTAACAAAGCATCAAGTCTTACCAACGTTTTCAGTAAAGTTTAATAAAATATGTAGCATAAATGCATGAAATAGCCAAGTTAAAATAGAAACGTAATTCAAATAAAGTAAATGTAAATGCAAAGTTTAAATATGCGTATGAAATATAAACAAAGGTGTGGCTCTGATACCACTTCTAACCCAGGTGAGTGAATGAATATTGAAGCATTAAGTTAGAGCTTGCAATAAACATAAACTATGAGGACTTACAATGAAAATTTGAGAGTTGCAATGAGTTCTACGGAAGCTTGCACAATTTCTTGAATCCTTGACTTTTATTAAGACTTTTGAAACAAGAGTGATTGGGATATCTTGGAAAGAGGTTTGAAACTAAGGATGGTGTTTGAGAGTGTTTACAAAGGCTTTCTAATTTCTGAATAGCTAATTCACCGATGCCTATCTTCTAAAATCTAATTCTATTTATAGAGGCTCGGATCTTCACTTGAATCTTCATTTCAGTCTTCATTTGAATTTCATCTCTTCTTTTGTTGAATGGCCGACATCTTTTTCTAAAAGTCGTTGGCCGACATCTTTTTTTCTAAAAGTCGTTTGGATTTTGTCCACCTATGGGATCTTCAAAAGGATCAAAAGTTGAATCGGAGGATCCTGCTGACTCCTCAATTTTGTCTGCTTCTTCTTTTTTGACTGGCTTTTGCGAGTAATTCAGATATTCTTTAAGCATCTCGGGATTCTGCATCATTTGCTTTATCAAAAAGTTACTGGCTATGTCTTCGGATGCCATTTCCGTCATCTTTTCTTTTTCTTTCTTTGGAGTTGGTGGAGTAGGTGTAGTGGTTGGAATACTTGTCTGCTGTTTTGTCTCCTTTTGAGTAGTGGTAGTAGTTGCAGTCCATTTCAATTTGTCTCCGGTAGTTAGAAATCTTATCACATTGGTTTGGTCTCCAAATTCTTGATTGAATCCGGTCCACCATTTTATTTTGAATTCTCTGACTAATGACATTGGAAGAGGCTTTTCCAATTCTTGATGAATCTTGAAACTCCAACAAAATATCCATGGTACTTTGAATTCCATGTGAAATAAAATTGGTCTCGTATATTCTTCCCCCTTTGCTCTTTTTAGATAGGTTTGAAGTAGTATCAGAGCCACACCTTTGTTTAAGTTGCATACGCATATTTAAACTTTGCATTTACATTTACTTATTTGAATTACGTTTCTATTTTAACTTGGCTATTTCATGCATTTATGTTACATATTTTATTAAACTTTACTGAAAACGTTGGTAAGACTTGATGCTTTGTTAGACCGTTGGTAAGTCCAGGATAGGATGTTCCAGGCATAGGCTCGGTTGTTCCCGTCTAAGTAAAATTTAATTAAATATTAAACATGGCTGCATTTCTTAGACAATTAAAAATAGGATCTAATTCAAAGCAAGACAATGTAGTACAAAGTCATGAATATCATATGCCTATAAACAATTCAGATTGGACAATCCCAGAAGAAAAAATTGAACACATTTACAGAATTGGCCCTTTAGATTTCAAAACAGCTTTATCAGTCAAAACTCATGAAGAAACAATATCTATTCAAGAAGAATATCAAACTATACAATTATTAAATCATAGTACAATTCAAAAATATTTAAGTAAAGGATATCGTTATATTCATATTGGATTAATACAAATTGCTGTAAAGCCCTTATTCCATCTAGGAGTAGATGCTCCAATATATTTAGCTTTAAGAGACACTAGACTCAAAAGATATAAAACTTCTTTACTTTCTATGATTCAAACAAATGTATGTAACGGACCCATATATTTTAACTGTGCTCCAAATTTTTCAATAGATTTAACAGACCCTCATATACTAAATTCAGTTATATTAGATATTTATCTACAAGGAAATGAATTTGAAAAACATACAAAAAATTTTGCAATAATATACAGAATATATTACAGACCTTTGTCTTCACATTTAAATCCAAAATTTATAATGACTCCAACTCTAAAAGATGAAACAACTTTATTACAAGTAGATGCAGACAAACCTACAACATATATTCCAAAAAGACTAAAATGGAATGAAATTACTATACCTAGTGAATTCGAAATTAAAAATCCACAAGTAGCAAGAAATATAGAACAGACTACTGCAGAAGATATTATAGAAAAAGAAGATGGAAGTACTTTAATAAGATTTACATCATTAAGAGAAAGACCAGAATCATCTTATTCATGGTTACCAGCTAGACGTTCAAATTATGAGTCATCTGAAATTAATTTCCCTATGGAAAATACATCAAATTTTAAATATAAAACTCCTATTCCAGAAGTTGTAAATCAAAATTCCCCAACACATTCTCAAATGCAAGGTGAAATAAATGTTATAAATAGACCATATAACATAAATCATAAATATTTACAAGAAGATTTTGATGATGAAGAAAACACAGAAAAAAGAATTTGGTTTTTTCAACTAGAATCAATATATAAAGAAAAATTAATTTTAGAATGGAAAAATGAATTAGAAAAACAAAAGTTTGATTTCCCTTTCTTTACCTGGTTATCATTTTATATTTCAAAAATAGGAATAAATGATGTTTATAATACTCCACAAATAAATGTTCAAACTAATTTATATAAAAAATGGAAATTAAAAGACGATCAAATATTAACTTCAATACACCCTCCATTACAAGAAGTAAAAATTAATATAGGAAAAGGAGAAGTAATAGCCTCACCTTTTAAAAAGGGAAGAGAAGCAGAATCAAGTGCAAATAATTCAATAAATCTAGAAGATCTTAAAAAAGTTTATCAACAAAATAATTATACCAATCAAATTCTTCATACAATATCTCAACATATGGAAGTATTAAATACAAAAATTGATACACTAAAGAAACCAGATTTAAAATTCCCAAATGATATATCAGCACCTCATTTTCAACCTAGAAGTCTGACAAGAGAAAAAGAACAAGATTTAGTACAAAGTATTAGTAATCAAAAGGTAAGTAATACAGATAGTTTATTAAATAAAATATCTAATGCATTACAAAATCTAACTACAGATTCAAAACCATCAACACCTAAAATAAACACATTAGATCAAATAATAGAAGAAAATTCTACTGAAGAATTAGAAGATTTATCAGAAGAATCAATAAATTCAGATATAGAAGAAAATATACTTTTACCAATAGAAAATCAATTTGAAGAAAAAGATAATCAAATAAATAGGATAAAAAGAAAGAACTATAGTAACAATAAAAATTGGAAAATGGTAAGTTCAAAGAATTATTATCCAAGACCAAGTCCTCCTGACATTCAATATGAAGAAAGATCAAAATTTAGAACTACTAAATATGATGGAGATTCAATATATGAATGGAATATAGATGGCAAAGCTGAATATGAAGTATTAAATAATTTGCAAAAAATGGGAATGGCAAGATTAGCTTATAAAATAAAAAATATTCAAGAAAGAAATATTGCAACATTATTAGTTTCAGGATTTACTGGACAATTAAAGAATTGGTGGGATAATGCTTTAACATTACAAGATAAATTATCAATATTAGATCATACACAAGAATTAGAAGATGATCAAGGAAATATTCAAATACAATCAGATGCTGCAGAATTTCTAATTGTAACAATAGTTATGTATTTCATAGGAAATCCAAAAGAAGAATTAAATTCTAATAAAACATTTTTAACAAATTTAAGATGTCCAACATTATCAGATTTTAGATGGTACAAAGATATGTTTTTAACAAATGTATTAAGAAGACCAGACTGTAATGCTTCATTTTGGAAAGAAAGATTCATAACTGGATTACCAAGTTTATTTTCACAAAGAATAATGGATAATTTACAAAAAGAAATGGGAACAGATGTAATTTCATTCGAAAATATTACTTTTGGACAATTATTTGCTTTTGTGAAAAAAGAAGGATTAATATTATGTTCAGAATTAAGATTACAGATAAAATATGGATCAAAACAAAAAGAAGTAGGATCATTTTGTGATGCATTTGGAATTAAAAGAATCAAATCACCATCAGCATACAAAAAGAAAATTAAAAAATATTCTAAGAAACCAAGGTATATAAAACCTAAGGAAAATGAACCAACTAAAAAGAGAAGATTTATTAAAAAGAAAATAGTTTGTTATAAATGTGGAAAAATAGGACATAAAGCAAACAAATGTAGATTAAAAGAAAAAATTACAGAAATTTGCTCTAACGAAGAAGAAATTAAAAATAAACTATTAAACTTATTAATAAATGAAAAAGAACAAAGTTCAGAAGATGATTATTACAATGATATTTCTAGTTCAGATAGTGAAGAAAATTGCAATTGCACTCCAAAATATATAAATGTAATAACTGAAAAAGAAGATAAAGAATTTTTATTAGATATAATAGAAAAAATTGATGATCCAATAGCTAAAAAAGAATATTTAGAAAGATTAAAAAGTTTAATTATTCAAGAAGATAAAATGCCAAAAATAATAGAACCTTTTAGTATATCAAAATTAATAGACAAATATCCTAATATAAATATAATGAAAAAAGAAACTACTAAAGATCTTCAATCAGAAATTAATAATCTTAAAATTCAAGTAAAACAATTAAAACAAGAAATAATAGAATTAAAATTAAAAGATTTAGAAATAGAATCAAAAATAACATTAATAAATACCAATCAACCTTCAACTTCTAATTCTAAAACACAAGAAATATTAATATCAGAAAAATTAGTAGAAGAATCTCAATATTTAAATACTATTGAAAGAATAACATTTCAAAAATAGTTCGCTTTAGTAACTATTACAGTAGAAGATTTCAAAGAAACATTTGTAGCTCTAATAGATAGTGGAGCTGATACAAGTTGTATTAAAGAAGGAATAATTCCTACTAAATATTGTGAGAGAACAAATGAAAAATTAATGGCAGCAAATGGCGAAGATTTAAAAGTAACTTATAAATTTACAAAAGGATCAATATGTAACAATGAATATTGTATTAGACATAATTTCATAATTGTAAAGAATATACATCATGATGTAATATTAGGAACACCCTTTTTAATTCAAATATATCCATTTTTAGTAAGTAATGAAGGAATATCAGTAAATATAATGGAAAAAATTGTTATCTTTAAATTCTTAACTCCAATAAAGCAAAAAGAATTACATACATTACAAACATCTTCGATATATAAAACAATAAACAGTATTACCAAAGTACAACAACAAATAAGTTATATTAAAAAAGAAAAATCTTATTTAAAAATTGAAGAACAATTAAATGATATCAAAATACAAAAAAGAATATCCGAATTAGAAAAATTATTACAAAAAGAAATTTGTGCAGATATTCCTAATGCTTTTTGGGATAGAAAACAACATATTATAGAATTACCCTATGAAAAAGACTTTGATGAAAAGAATATTCCAACAAAAGCTAGACCAATACAAATGAATTCTGAATTATTAGAATTTTGTAAAAAAGAAATAAAAATATTACTAGATAAAGGATTAATAACTCCTTCAAAATCACCTTGGAGCTGTGCTGCATTTTATGTAATGAATCAAGCTGAAAAAGAACGAGGAGTTCCAAGATTAGTAATAAATTATAAACCTTTAAATAAAGTTTTACAATGGATTAGATATCCTATTCCAAATAAAAAAGATTTGCTTAACAGATTATTTAATGCAAAAATATTCTCAAAATTTGATATGAAATCAGGATATTGGCAAATAATAATAGACCCAAAAGATAGATACAAAACTGCATTTACAACACCTTTTGGACATTATGAATGGAAAGTTATGCCATTTGGATTAAAAAATGCACCATCAGAATTTCAAAATATAATGAATGATATTTTCAATCCTTACAGTTCATTCAGTATAGTCTATATAGATGATGTATTAATATTTTCAGAATCAATAGAACAACATTTTAAACATTTAAGTATATTTCTAAAAATAGTTAAGAAAAATGGATTAGTTGTTTCTGCTCCAAAAATGAAATTATTTCAAACAAAAGTAAGATTTTTAGGACATAATATATATCAAGGAACAATAAAACCAATTAATAGAGCTTTAGAATTTGCTACTAAATTTCCAGATGAGATCAAAGATAAAAATCAATTACAAAGATTTTTAGGATGTTTAAATTACATAGCAGATTTCTTTCCTAAATTAAGACAAGAATGTTCTATATTGTTTAATAGATTAAAGAAAAACCCAAAACCTTGGACAGAAGAACATACTCAAAAAATAAAGTATTTAAAAGCAAAAATAGAATCATTACCATGTTTATGCCTACCTCATCCTAAAGCATTCATGATAGTCGAAACTGATGCATCAGAATTAGGATATGGGGGAATATTAAAACATATCCTAATTCTGATGCATCAGTTTCGACTATCATGAATGCTTTAGGATGAGGTAAACATAAACATGGTAATGACTCTATTTTTTCTTTTAAATATTTTATTTTTTGAGTATGTTCTCCCGTCCAAGGTTTTGGATTTTTCTTTAATCTATTAAATAATATAGAACATTCTTGTCTTAATTTAGGAAAGAAGTCTGCTATATAATTTAAACATCCTAGAAATCTTTGTAATTGATTTTTATCTTTTATCTCATTTGGAAATTTAGTAGCAAATTCTAAAGCTCTATTAATTGGTTTTATTGTTCCTTGGTATATATTATGTCCTAAAAATCTTACTTTTGTTTGGAATAATTTCATTTTTGGAGCAGAAACAACTAGTCCATTTTTCTTGACTACTTTTAAAAATATACTTAAATGTTTGAAATGTTGTTCTATTGATTCTGAAAATATTAATACATCATCTATATAGACTATACTGAATGAACTGTAAGGATTAAAAATATCATTCATTATATTTTGAAATTCTGATGGTGCATTTTTTAATCCAAATGGCATAACTTTCCATTCATAATGTCCAAAGGGTGTTGTGAATGCTGTTTTGTATCTGTCTTTTGGATCTATTATTATTTGCCAATATCCTGATTTCATATCAAACTTTGAGAATATTTTTGCATTAAATAATCTATTAAGCAAATCTTTTTTATTTGGAATAGGATATCTAATCCATTGTAAAACTTTATTTAGAGGTTTATAATTTATTACTAATCTTGGAACTCCTCGTTCTTTTTCACAGCTTGATTCATTACATAAAATGCAGCACAACTCCAAGGTGATTTTGAAGGAGTTATTAATCCTTTATCTAGTAATATTTTTATTTCCTTTTTACAAAATTCTAATAACTCAGAATTCATTTGTATTGGTCTAGCTTTTGTTGGAATATTTTTCTCATCAAAATCTTTTTCATAAGGTAATTCTATCATATGTTGTTTTCTATCCCAAAAAGCATTAGGAATATCTGCACAAATTTCTTTTTGTAATAATTTTTCTAATTCTGATATTCTTTTTTGTATTTTGATATCATTTAATTGTTCTTCAATTTTTAAATAAGATTTTTCTTCTTTAATATAGCTTATTTGTTGTTGTACTTTGGTAATACTGTTTATTGTTTTATATATCGAAGATGTTTGTAATGTATGTAGTTCTTTTTGTTTAATTGGAGTTAAGAATTTAAAGATAACAATTTTTCCCATTATATTTACTGATATTCCTTCATTACTTACTAAAAATGGATATATTTGAATTAAAAAGGGTGTTCCTAATATTACATCATGATGTATATTCTTTACAATTATGAAATTATGTCTAATACAATATTCATTGTTACATATTGATCCTTTTGTAAATTTATAAGTTACTTTTAAATCTTCGCCATTTGCTGCCATTAATTTTTCATTTGTTCTTTCACAATATTTAGTAGGAATTATTCCTTCTTTAATACAACTTGTATCAGCTCCACTATCTATTAGAGCTACAAATGTTTCTTTGAAATCTTCTACTGTAATAGTTACTAAAGCGAACCATTTTTGAAATGTTATTCTTTCAATAGTATTTAAATATTGAGATTCTTCTACTAATTTTTCTGATATTAATATTTCTTCTGTTTTAGAATTAGAAGTTGAAGGTTGATTGGTATTTATTAATGTTATTTTTGATTCTATTTCTAAATCTTTTAATTTTAATTCTATTATTTCTTGTTGTAATTGTTTTACTTGAATTTTAAGATTATTAATTTCTGATTGAAGATCTTTAGTAGTTTCTTTTTTCATTATATTTATATTAGGATATTTGTCTATTAATTTTGATATACTAAAAGGTTCTATTATTTTTGGCATTTTATCTTCTTGAATAATTAAACTTTTTAATCTTTCTAAATATTTTTTTTTAGCTATTGGATCATCAATTTTTTCTATTATATCTAATAAAAATTCTTTATCTTCTTTTTTAGTTATTACATTTATATATTTTGGAGTGCAATTGCAATTTTCTTCACTATCTGAACTAGAAATATCATTGTAATAATCATCTTCTGAACTTTGTTCTTTTTCATTTATTAATAAGTTTAATAGTTTATTTTTAATTTCTTCTTCGTTAGAGCAAATTTCTGTAATTTTTTCTTTTAATCTACATTTGTTTGCTTTATGTCCTATTTTTCCACATTTATAACAAACTATTTTCTTTTTAATAAATCTTCTCTTTTTAGTTGGTTCATTTTCCTTAGGTTTTATATACCTTGGTTTCTTAGAATATTTTTTAATTTTCTTTTTGTATGCTGATGGTGATTTGATTCTTTTAATTCCAAATGCATCACAAAATGATCCTACTTCTTTTTGTTTTGATCCATATTTTATCTGTAATCTTAATTCTGAACATAATATTAATCCTTCTTTTTTCACAAAAGCAAATAATTGTCCAAAAGTAATATTTTCGAATGAAATTACATCTGTTCCCATTTCTTTTTGTAAATTATCCATTATTCTTTGTGAAAATAAACTTGGTAATCCAGTTATGAATCTTTCTTTCCAAAATGAAGCATTACAATCTGGTCTTCTTAATACATTTGTTAAAAACATATCTTTGTACCATCTAAAATCCGATAATGTTGGGCATCTTAAATTTGTTAAAAATGTTTTATTAGAATTTAATTCTTCTTTTGGATTTCCTATGAAATACATTACTATTGTTACAATTAGAAATTCTGCAGCATCTGATTGTATTTGAATATTTCCTTGATCATCTTCTAATTCTTGTGTATGATCTAATATTGATAATTTATCTTGTAATGTTAAAGCATTGTCCCACCAATTCTTTAATTGTCCAGTAAATCCTGAGACTAATAATGTTGCAATATTTCTTTCTTGAATATTTTTAATTTTATAGGCTAATCTCGCCATTCCCATTTCCTGCAAATTATTTAATACTTCATATTCAGCTTTGCCATCTATATTCCATTCATATATTGAATCTCCATCATATTTAGTAGTTCTAAATTTTGATCTTTCTTCATATTGAATGTCAGGAGGACTTGGTCTTGGATAATAATTCTTTGAACTTACCATTTTCCAATTTTTATTGTTACTATAGTTCTTTCTTTTTATCCTATTTATTTGATTATCTTTTTCTTCAAATTGATTTTCTATTGGTAAAAGTATATTTTCTTCTATATCTGAATTTATTGATTCTTCTGATAAATTTTCTAATTCTTCAGTAGAATTTTCTTCTATTATTTGATCTAATGTGTTTATTTTGGGTGTTGATGGTTTTGAATCTGTAGTTAGATTTTGTAAGGCATTAGATATTTTATTTAATAAATTATCTGTATTACTTATCTTTTGATTACTAATACTTTGTACTAAATCTTGTTCTTTTTCTTTCTTTGGAGTTGGTGGAGTAGGTGTAGTGGTTGGAATACTTGTCTGCTGTCTTGTCTCCTTTTGAGTAGTGGTAGTAGTTGCAGTCCATTTCAATTTGTCTCCGGTAGTTAGAAATCTTATCACATTGGTTTGGTCTCCAAATTCTTGATTGAATCCGGTCCACCATTTTATTTTGAATTCTCTGACTAATGACATTGGAAGAGGCTTTTCCAATTCTTGATGAATCTTGAAACTCCAACAAAATATCCATGGTACTTTGAATTCCATGTGAAATAAAATTGGTCTCGTATATTCTTCCCCCTTTGCTCTTTTTAGATAGGTTTGAAATCCCATGAGAACATTTGGAGGTAGAATTTCGGGTTGTGGTCCAAACCATTCCACCAGTGATTGAACCAGATTGGAAATTCTTTACTACATTGTTAAAAATGAGTGAATGAATATTGAAGCATTACAGTCTGGTCTTCTTAATACATTTGTTAAAAACATATCTTTGTACCATCTAAAATCTGATAATGTTGGACATCTTAAATTTGTTAAAAATGTTTTATTAGAATTTAATTCTTCTTTTGGATTTCCTATGAAATACATTACTATTGTTACAATTAGAAATTCTGCAGCATCTGATTGTATTTGAATATTTCCTTGATCATCTTCTAATTCTTGTGTATGATCTAATATTGATAATTTATCTTGTAATGTTAAAGCATTATCCCACCAATTCTTTAATTGTCCAGTAAATCCTGAAACTAATAATGTTGCAATATTTCTTTCTTGAATATTCTTAATTTTATAGGCTAGTCTTGCCATTCCCATTTCTTGCAAATTATTTAATACTTCATATTCAGCTTTGCCATCTATATTCCATTCATATATTGAATCTCCATCATATTTAGTAGTTCTAAATTTTGATCTTTCTTCATATTGAATGTCAGGAGGACTTGGTCTTGGATAATAATTCTTTGAACTTACCATTTTCCAATTTTTATTGTTACTATAGTTCTTTCTTTTTATCCGATTTATTTGATTATTTTTTTCTTCAAATTGATTTTCTATTGGTAAAAGTATATTTTCTTCTATATCTGAATTTATTGATTCTTCTGATAAATTTTCTAATTCTTCAGTAGAATTTTCTTCTATTATTTGATCTAATGTGTTTATTTTGGGTGTTGATGGTTTTGAATCTGTAGTTAGATTTTGTAAGGCATTAGATATTTTATTTAATAAATTATCTGTATTACTTATCTTTTGATTACTAATACTTTGTACTAAATCTTGTTCTTTTTCTCTTGTCAGACTTCTAGGTTGAAAATGAGGTGCTGATATATCATTTGGGAATTTTAAATTTGGTTTCTTTAGTGTATCAATTTTTGTATTTAATACTTCCATATGTTGAGATATTGTATGAAGAATTTGATTTGTATAATTATTTTGTTGATAAACCTTTTTAAGATCTTCTAGATTTATTGAATTATTTGTACTTGATTCTGCTCTGACCGACAAACTTGGAAGAAATGTTGTGCTAGAGCTTGTTAGTACAGAAATTGATCCTAGTAAACCATTATTTCCTTCTTTTCTTGAACCCAAATAAAACTTTTTGCTCCAAAGTTTACTACTTAAGAGTCAACATTGATCTGGAAAATATGTTTTGATTTGGCCTTCTAATTTATTCCCCCATCTCTCTCTCTCTCTCTCTTTCTCTTTTTGTGGGTCTGGCATTGATGAAGATACAAAAGCTCCAAAGAAAAGCAAGCAAGCGATGTTAAAGGACTGGTCTAAGAAATCAAATCTTAAGACAGAGAGAGTAAATTACACAACTAAATTTATTGTAGACTCCAATTTTGGGGTGCCAGGGGCGATCACAGTGGCTAACAAGCACCAACAAGAGTTCTTCTTGGAGAGCATGACTATTGAAGACTTTGCATGTGGTCCAGTACATTTCTCTTGCAACTCTTCGGTGCAATCCAATAAACATCATCCTGGAAAGATGATATCTTCTCTAATCAGGTATAAAGGCATTTGTTAGTAATCATCTTTCTGCATTTACTATGATATTCTGTTTTCACAAGACGGCATTATCTTGCTTTGGCTGCTCTCCATCTGAAAATTTGAGCTTGGTACTCCTCATTCACAGTTTGCTGGATCTCCCTAACTGGGATTCGAGAGTTCGACCTAATCCTCTCCATGTACTTGTCAGACAACCACTTAGCCTTCAGGTTTTTATTTTTCTAGGCGTGATTGCAATTTTACCGAGTGGAATACAGCTCATTGTGGACAAAAATGCCCTTCATATTTCGGCGTGCGCCTCACGTGGTCGTAGATTCCGTCAGTATTAACTGCTGATTTTGACAGAAGGTCTAACATTTTGTACTTTGGATAGATCAGGGGCCAAAATTTTACTTTTAATTATTTGGGGGCCAAAAGTTCACCCCGCTAATAGTTTGAGGGCCATTGGGACTTTTTGCCGATTTTTAAAACTTATGAAAAACCCTTGTTCTAGGAGCTTCTGCTATACCTCATCAACATAAAATGCAAGTTCCAATTCCATGTTTTTGTTCAACTTCCTTTTGTGACACTTGAAACTTTTTCAAGTTTTAAATTCTATCTTACTCATACTACTTTATCTAGAATAAACCGTTTATCTAGAAAATTGTGGTTTTAGAGATAAAACACTTTTACTCTTGAAAATAATAGAAGTAGCATTTTTTGAGAAAATGAGAAACTCTAACTTATAGTTTAGAAGAAATCAAACCAATGAAGCAGAGAGAACTGATTTGCTCTTCTTCTTTTTGGCCGATTTTCCTTTTTTCTTTATTTCTTAAGAACACTTTACAAAAAGGTTTTGATCAAATCTTAATTCCAACTTGTCCGGTCATACTTACTTCTTAAGTAGGATAACCCAATCTTTCATAAAATTTTGAATTTTTAACACTCCATATCTCATATGGTATACTTTGAACATGGAACAAGATTTAGCATATAGGAGGTAATTTTCTCTAGGACAAATCTCAAAACTATTTTGGTAAACTTGCATGGTGCATCTTATCTCATAAGATATAATTCTTTATCTAGATTACTCAATAATGATCGAGATATCCATGAAGAATTAGTTTACTTAAGAATCTCATTCTTTTTTAGACAATTTTGAAACCTTTGGACCAAGTATACTTTACCTGCTGGATCAAATCAAGTGTTCTAATACTTTCACTAATTTATTTCTCTACTTTATATTTAAACTTTCTAACTTCTCAAAGTTTTGGATTTGTACTTCAAAAGATATATATATCCATTTTGAGTAGTTATTAGTAAAAGTAGTAAAGTATAAGAAAAAATTACCTCTAGCATGAATTGTTGGGTCCGTTTGGATTCCTTGTTTTTGAGTCTGTTTTTGAAAAACTGTTTTTCACATTCCAAATGTACAGTAAATGTGTATTTCAAAAACAACTCCAAAAACACCATATCCAAACAATATATCAAAAACAACTCCAAATACATATTTAATATGTTTATTTCAATTTGTATATCTCAATTATGTATAGGATATATACATTATATTAAATTAAATATATTTATTTATACATATTATAAATATTTTATTTTATATAACATATATTTTTACATATTTATAATATATTTATATAAATATTATATATTATATAAATTATATATAATATAAATATGTAATTATACATTTATATAAATATTATATATTATATATTTAATATATACATAATATATATTATATATATTATACATTTATATAAATGTACATTTATACATAATATATATATTTATGTATATTTATAATATACATATATATTATGTATTATATATAATATAATACATTTATACATTTATATTAATATACATAATATTAATTATATATTTATACATTTATATTTATTATATTAATACATTTATACATAATATTAATATATATTTATAATATATTCATTTATACATTTATATAATATTCATTTATAATTTATACACATTTATAAGAATATATATTTATAAATTTATAAATATATTTATATTATGTATTATATATAATATAATACATTTATAATACATTTATATATTTATTTATAAATATGTAAATATATTTATTTATAACTATGTAAATATATTTATTTATAAATATTTATAAATGTATTATAAATGCATAAATGTATATAAATATGAAAATTATAAATTATAAATTATAATATACATTTATATAATATTCATTTATAATTTATACATTTATAATAATATACATTTATACATTTATAAATATATTTATATTATGTATTATATATAATATAATACATTTATATATTTTTATATAAATATATTTATTTATAAATATTTATAAATGTATTATAAATGCATAAATGTATATAAATATAAAATATAAAATATAAAATATAAAATTTATAATTTATAATTTATACATTTATACATTTATATAATATTCATTTATAATTTATACATTTATAATAATATACATTTATACATTTATAAATATATTTATATTATGTATTATATATAATATAATACATTTATATATTTTTATATAAATATATTTATTTATAAATATTTATAAATGTATTATAAATGCATAAATGTATATAAATATAAAATATAAACTATAAAATTTATAATTTATACATTTATACATTTATACATTTATACAATATTCATTTATAATTTATACATTTATAATAATATACATTTATACATTTATAAATATATTTATATTATGTATTATATATAATATAATACATTTATATATTTTTATATAAATATATTTATTTATAAATATTTATAAATGTATTATAAATGTATATTGTTATAAAAATATAAAAATTATAAATTATAAAAATAATCGAATATGTTTTAAAATACATCTAAAAATAATCCATAAAACATTTACAGTAAAAGTTTTTCATATAGTTTTTGAAAAACAATCCCAAAAACAACTAATCCAAACGGACTTGTATTTGAAAAACAAAATGCTACAGTGCTGTTTTTGAAAAACAACCCCAAAAACAGCTAATCCACACGGACCCGTTAATCTACCATATACATCATAATGTATGAATTTTAACAATTTTCTAAACCTTTAGATATAAAAGACCAACTTAGTCTTTTATCAGTGAATAAGATTCACATTTCTCAAATGATTCATAATCAATTGACTTAAATCATCATGTAATTTGAAAATGTGTTTTTATTCATAAGACTAAATTCATAAATGTCAAAGATAAGATGATTCCAAGTCGTCCAACGTTATATTGAGAAATGGACCTTTCTTTTGTTTTATAAATTAATAGCACTTATTAAGTTCTAAAATAAGTCTATAAAATTAAGAAAAATAATTTATCATTACAATTAAATGAAGTAACTTTTACTTCATAAAAGTAGATACCTATTATCCTTCTTTTCAATTTACTTCTTTTAAATCCTAATATATTGAATATGCGGTATTTCCTACCAAGGATCTTAATTTGGAAGTAAATATATTAGTTAATCTTAGTTATAAACTTAACTTAAAATGAAACTTTCAAAAAGTTACATTTTATTCAAGTTAAGACCATGCAATGAAAGTTTGCACTATAAGGCTTATTCTTTAAAATTTTTTAACTTATTAACTCTTGATAATTGATTCACCTTGTCAATTTTTGATAAGTGATATCCTTTTAGCCAACACTTATAGTTCATGACAAAATTTAATTAATCTATCTTTTCAATATAGCCAATTATTCTCTAATAAATCAATATTTATTTAGAGAGAATTTGTCATCTAGTGATGGAATTATTGTTAAAAGATTTTATATATTTTAAATCTTGATTATCCATCATTCAACTCTTGAAATGTCTAATCATGGTGAAAGAAAATGAATTCTTTGTAGCATCGAAGATTTAGGGAGCATCTATAATACACTATCATTATCTCCTTTATGCTTACTATAAGCATTTACTATTAATTGCATTCCATCTTACATGATTCAGGTTTTAAAAAATATAGCCAAATTTATTTGAGAACTTTTCTCAGTTGCTTTGCCAATCCAAGAAATTGAAAATATTAAGTATATCGAGAATAATATGTAATTACTCATAATTTCTATGACATGTAGTAAAGATAAAAGAGAATTGCTATTTATGTAAAAATAAAATCAAGTAAAAATGACATAAAAATAAGTTTGATTTTGTACCCACTATTTTAATACAATTCCATAACCTTCAAATATGGAACTAAGAATTCAAAAATTTATAATGAGCTAGAACCTCATTTTAGTTATTTTAAGTTTCACTGAGACGAACATGCCAAAATAACTACAAGAAGTAGGTACTTATTACCAATTACAATAATTGTAAGTTCTAGATAGTTGAATTGTCAACTCTTGACAATGACATCTTACGGGTTTTCCGACCTATGCCTCTACAACATACAACTTTCACTTAGCCGAACAAGTTATACGTTGTAGTTAAGTCTGACCTATTGTTTCGAGATCTCATCTCATATTAAAATACATCCTTGATAGAGTACTCTTCACTAAGGCAAACAAGGTAACATTGAACAAAAACTCACGTTTTACTATAACAGTGGAAGGCAACTTGTGTCCAAACTTAATATTTGAGTAGATGAATTTTAGACATAATATATCCAAATTGGTCTCATCATGTATATAACAAGCATATCCATTCATCAATATAAATAAATAAACATACTACAATTATACATGGATAATTATGAATTTTATTTCTAGACTAGTTTCCTTGAACCAAAAGGAAACTAGATGGTCAAACTAAGGGAAAAATGACATCTTCATGCCCTGTACGTCTTTTGTATATCCGCCATGGTGGCATTGGTGTCATCTCCAACTCCTTTGTACGTTTCAAGTACAAATCTAATCTAAACATTTCAAATCTTTACCCTTCCCTGTCCCTAATATAGTACATTACATGATATTGAGAGAAATTTTGAGTTACATTCAAGGAGAATAAGATGAGAAGAGCATTTACATTAGGAGTATTTAGAGAAGGCAGGGCACACAGGTTCTATTTCAAAAAATACCAAAACCAAACCACATATGTATTCAACCATTCATAATTACATTGTTCTTAATCCATAACCAATATTAAATGAAAACATAATAAAGTATTGACTAATTCTAATCATGAATCATTATATGCTCAAATATTAAACTATTTAAAGTTTCAATTCTTGAAGTTTTTTTTTTCTAATTATAGAAAAACTATCTAATCACATTAGAACAATTTCTAATATTTTAAAATCATGAACAAAAGTTTTTCATAATTTGATTACAAGCCGAAGTCAAAATTAGAGATAGTAACAACCAAATTTTTTCAATTGCAATGGCTCTTATAGAATCTGAATGCAAAGACAGCTGCAGTTGATTTTTGGATATTTTAACTGATGCTATTGGCACTCCATTTGAAAAATGTTGGATAATCCTCTCGGACAGACAAAATGTCAGTATTACTTTAATTTATTTTCTGCATTTTGTATTTATTTACTAACTGGTAATGTACTTATTCATTGGTTTACGTGAACTTTGTCAAGGACTAGTTGATTGCATTGAGAATAAGTACCTTGGAGTGGAACACAGGTTTTGTGTTAGGCATTTATATGCCAATTTCCAACTGAAATTCAAAGAAAAGTAGTTGAGGGACATCATTTGGGTAGCTGTAAGAGCTTATATGCCCAACCAATTTGAAACAAAAATGAGAGAGTTGCAAATAGCGTCATCTAAGACACATGCATGGATGACAGCCATTCCAGCAACCCTGTGGGCTAGGCACAATTTTCATTGAGATTGACGAATGCGGGATATACATATAACAATTAACTCATCCACAGTCAAGTTTACATTTATAAATTTTTAAATATCCCATATGCGATTTTTCACAAGTATACGAGTCAAGAGTGAGTATAGGGTATTAAAAATCGAACCACAAGGAAGATTGTCAAATACCGGTGGTTTTCAAATTTCTTTATTATTTAAACTATTATAAGTGCAAGAAATTAAATTTATACTATAAACATGAGATAAAATTAATACAAATAATAGTAGAAATCTATTAGAGATATGAAATTTTTTTCTTACTACTCTTACAAATAAAATTACCGGTTACTTGTATGTTATTATCTTGGCTAATTATGGCGTGTAATTTTTTAATGTATGTGAAATCTATTCTTATAGTGAATCAACTATACTTGTTACTAAGCCATACCTATTCTCGTGGTTATGAAATTAACTACAAATTCATTTCTTCTATGAAATTACATGAATCAAGTCACTAAAGCCACATAGGTGCACTTCTACTCTCGTGAGTGTACTCCTTAGGTTTATCACTTCCTTAAACTAGTGTTAAATTTCAACTTTTTATTGCAATCTTAACACCTTAAGATTATCACAACTAAATGCCGGTTAATCATGATTAGAAAAGTAAAAGTGATAAATAATTTGCTCAAAATAACATCATTAAATAATCAAGTAAATATCACTAACAATATATAGAAAGTTCATCCATAACTCTAGGCATAAACTTTAGCAAAACATGACAAAGATGAAAACAAGATCCAAACTTATATTATAACTAAACATGAATTCAAATACAAGAGAGAAAGTAGTAAAAGAAATATCACCCCTGTCACATGAGATCAAACTCTACATCTTGCTCCTTAATTTTCATCCAAGTTTAGCTACAAGTACAAAAAGGATAAACTACTCTAATTATACTATGTTAATCTACCTAAATTAATGAACTAAGAAAATTCTAGTGAAAATTATGTTTTTGTGGAGTTTCTCTAGCCTTCCAAAGTTATTAAAAATGCTCTCCAAAGGTCTCTATTTATAGAGAATTCAAGGTCCAAATGAGTTGTTTCTAGTTGGCATTTTTGTCTCTTGAAACTCATAAAAGTTGTTTTTACAAGATTCTATACTTGCTTGCTTATATCCAACCGGATTTCTTGCAGAAAAATTGGTCAAAAAACTTGTGTGAATAGAGAACAAATTGCAGCCACAATTGAAGAATACATGACCTCGAAAATGCGACCTGAGATCGCGTATTGACCCACGTTTTGCCTTTTTTTCTAGGTTTGCTCATTTCTGGTCAATCTTCATTCTTGCTCTATTTTTTGTACCAACTTCCACTGATTTTTCTCAATGATGGAGGTTGAACTAACTCTTTTGTAAAACATGAAAGTTGTAGTCCTTTGAGTTAGATTTCCAATGCCTCTAGAATCATCCAATTTGGAGCTCTATAGGTCGAGAAATGACCAAAATACCTCGATTGATCAATCCCCTATTTCAACTTTTGACAACAAAATCGCACTTTTGTATTTCGACATTTTGAAAATGAAAACAACTAAATCGGACTTTGAGGTCTCACAAGAAATGTAGATCTATCTCATAACTTTAAGATCGTTTAAGAATCACTTCAATCCAATGCGTATAGTTTAAAATATACCCAAAATACCAAAAGGTATCAAAGCTGTCTTAACTTGCATTTTATCTTTTGAACATTTTGCATTTCATGTTTTCTTTAAATCACTTCAAATCATCAACAATTATCCAAATATCTTTTCAATGCACTTCATTTGATGATTGAAGTATTAAACCTATAAAAACTTGAAGTTTCACCATTAAAATTCATAGAAATGTAATTTTTGACACTTAAATCACAAAATGCATAACTTCACTCGAAACGTAGTTAATTAGCTATAAAATTAAATAAAACACACCAAAACTAAATAATAAAACACACAAAATATACACTTATCAGAGGTCTAAGTGTGATTTTTTGAGCAACAATATATGTGGGAGTTTTACTAGTACATTAAGGATGCTAGGCATGAACCTGTGCTAACCATGTTTGAAACCATTAGGAGACAAATAATGTGTATATTTCAAGAAAAGAAAGAGTGGATATCTAAGGTAAAATCTCATATTTGTCCAAGAATTGCTCAGAAACTTGAAGAGAGGAAAAAGAAAGTGGTTGAGTTTGATACAATAGTTACTAATAAGCTAGCGTATAAGGTGAGCAATATCAGTGGAACATTTGTTGTTAATGCAAATGAACGGATTTGCACCTGCCATAAATGGGAAATGGCTAGAATACCATGTGTTCATGTATGTGCTAGTCTCATTCAAAATCGTAAGAACTCATACTAGTTTGTTGATGACTATTACTTATTGGAGAGTTACAAAAGGGCATATCAGGGAGTTATTATGCCTATACCAGATAAGAATGTTTAGGTTAGCAGCAATTCTTGTAAGGATCGAAGACAACCTAAGAGGGGGTGAATTAGGTTGATTAAAAAACTAATTAAGTTATACACACTTTTTGCTTAATATTAAATTTATCTTCTTTTCTAAGTGATCACACAATGAATCAATTAATGAATGAACAAAATCACTTGAGAGAAGTAGAAGAGATAAGCAATGTAAAAATCACAAACGTAACAATAAGTAAATAAAAAGGAAAGAATTGCAAACCAATTAACTACCCAACTCCTCTTGAGCTTGTAGATTAATTCAAACAAGTTTCTTCAAATTGATGAATTACAATCACTCTTGTGTACAAAGGAAGGTTCACCTCCTCCTTGCCCCGAACTCCACTCGATCAAATTAGGAAGTTTTACTATCCCTTAAGACAACCCTCACAGAGCTACACTCATGAAATATTCACTCACAAATGAAAAGTTTACAATGAAGCTCACACCACTAAAATTACAAATCTTCCGTAGAGAGTGTTTTCTCACTAAAACTATTTTAGATCTTTTGTATCTTCAATGTGCAAAAATTATTTGAAAATTCTGACCATACTCTATTTATAGAAGACCAAGAAAGTGCTTCATTAATGCTTCCAACAGATAGAAAGTAGCTGAACAGTCAACTAGCCGTTGGAGTATCGGACGTCCGGTACTCCTGTTTTTTGCGTCTGACAGCAGGTAGTGAGTTTGAGAAATTTTCTTTAATTCTATCGGACGTCCGGTATTGTCCTTGTGAGCGTCCGACAGCTTTCATCGAATTTGAAGGATCCTATCGGACGTTCGATACTTCCGTCCGATAGCAGACAAAGAGTTTGAAGAATTCTATCGGACGTCCGATGCTTGCGTTCGATCGAACTCAGTGATTTAGGGGAATTATTATTTCCTTCGGACGTCCGGTGATGGAGTTTTTCATGCGTCCGAAATTGCGCAATGATTATCGGACGTCCGATCCTGTCTTCACAAGCATCCGATAGCTTTCAACAACTTTTGTTTCTTTCAATTGCACTTGATCTTTGAATCTGATTTGCTTCATAACTGAAAGCATATCTTGAAGAGATATTAGTATCATCCATTTATTTTGTAAATATCAAAAGTTAGGGACTAAGATCAATATTCTCCCATTTTTTGATGATGACAAAATAATAGATGGAAGAAAGAAAAAAGATTGAGCATAAGCTCCCCCTTACTCATTGCATCCATTTCTCCCTTTTTTTGTCATCATAAGATGAGAATAAAAAATAGCAACCATAATCCGGCAACAATAACAGAGAATCCAATATTCCAAACAAAAACAGAAAAATGGCACCAGAATTCAGCAATTATCAATATACTAACATTCAGCAATCATCAGCCAAAAAATAGAAAATTGATACCAAACAGAGAAATAACAATCAAAATAATTTTCAAAGCAAATCATCATTAGATCAGCATTATTCTTTTCTTCCCCTTTTTGTCATCGTAAAAATTCTGTAATATCCAAAAATATCAAGGAAAACTCAGTTCAAAGTATCAGAAATATCAAAAGAAAATTACAAAAAAACATTATGAACAATAATCTCACAAATCTTACCAATATCTCCTATTCCAATTGTTTTAGTTTTCATGTCATCTCCAAATATCACTTGCCACAAGATTTTGACTTGAGTTTTGATGCATTGTAATAGATCATCAGTCATGTGTCTTAAACATTCACTGTCTATGAACCATTTTGATTCATTAATAATGTTCATCAAATTCACCTACTCAAGAGTTCAAGAACTAATATATGGTACCAAAAAATTTTTGGGTTCTTGAGAGTTAGTATCATGTCTAATTATCCACATGCATTTCATGTCTTTTCTTATGTTCTTTCTCATATAGCAATCACTTTTCATGTGACCTTTTTGAAAACAAAAATTACACATAATCAAAAAGCTATTTATATGAACAGGTTTAATAAATCTTACTTGTTTTCTCTTATAAACAGCAAAATCATTTGCAGCAGAATTTATCTTCTTCTCATAAGTGCCAAAATGAGGTTTTGTTCCATTTTCTTGAAAGCAGATTTGTTTCTTATATTGGAGTAATTCATTTAAATTATGCATTCTTTTTTCAGATCATCTTGTTTCTCTTTGAATATTTCACAAGACCTTATTTTTCTATCAAACTTATTTTGTAAATCAATCTCATTCTTTTTCAAGAAATCATTTTCAATTTTCAGCTTCTTGTTTTCTTGAAAAATGTTGTATTGTCTTGAAGAAGAAAATTAATTTAGTGTTTCAATTCCTTGTTTTTAACATAAGATTCTTTCAAACTATCATGCAATTTTTTAATGAAAGATTCAAGATCATCATCCATTACATCATCACTATCAAATTGAGAGTTACAAGTTGTTACCTCATCATCTCCAATGGCCATGAAAGCCAATTAAGCAGATTCTTCTTCTTTTTCAATTTCACAATCGAAGTTGCACTCATTCCATGTGAATTGAAAGTTGTTGAATCTTGATTTTCTTTCAGCTTTTCTCTTCTTCATTGGACACTCACTCATGTAGTGCCCAGGTTGGCCGCATTCAAAGCAATTATCAATTTGTTTTTTATTAAACTCTTGTTTCCCTTTGTTTCTTGTATTGCTGAACTGATTTGGGAATGAGTTGCTGTTTTCTCCTTTTCTGAACTTTCGTTTGTTGAGGATTCTCTTGAAATTTTTTGTGATGAGAGTTAGATCATTATCATCAGCTTCCGCATCTTCTTCATCTAGGTAGGCAGAATCATCTTCATCTTGAGATGCCTTTTAAGCAATGCTCCTTCTTACTTTCGCATCCTCTTCCACTTGCATTTTGGACTTAAGTTTCAACTCATAAGAGGTTAGAGAATTAATAAGAGATTCAATAAGTAAGGAATTTAGATCTTTACCTTCTTCAATGGCAATCACTTTACTCTCCCAATCCTTTGATAAAGCATTCAAAATTTTTCTATTTTTCTCGCTTAGAAAGTATTCCTTTTCCAGCACCTCTAAATCCTTAATGAGGTCATTGAATCTACAATACATCTTATTAATATTTTCATGAGATTCCATCTTGAACGATTCATACTTGATAACCAGAATATACTTCTTTTGTTCTCTCACATTCTCACTTCCTTCATAGACTTCTCTAAGTTTGTCCCAGATTCCTTTAGCAGACTTACACCCTTTGACCCTAATGGATTCATTTGAATTTAAAGCACAATATAACACTTTCATGGCTTTCGCATTTAAGGTGAGATGAACTCTATCCACAGCAGTCAGTTCATTTCTAGTTTTTGATCTAGATCTATGAGTATTTTCATCTATAAGAGAGGCGTCATATGGATCTTCACTAATAATAAATCACAATTTAATATCAATCGATTACAAAAAGATAATCATTCTTTCTTTTCAACTCACATAATTCGACCCATTAAACATAGGTGGTCTAATCACAGATTGTCCTTCCAAAAACATGGCATTATTGGTTGTCATCTTTACTCCTAAGTCGATTGAGTTTAATCTCAAGGAGACCAAGATTTGATACCAATTGTAAGGATCGAAGACAACCTAAGAGGGGGTGAATTAGGTTGATTAAAAACCTAATTAAGTTATCGGCACTTTTTGCTCAATATTAAATTTACCTTCTTTTCTAAATGATCACACAATGAATCAATTAATGAATGAACAAAATCACTTGAGAGAAGTAGAAGAGATAAGCAATGTAAAGATCACAAACGTAACAATAAGTAAATAAAAAGGAAAGAATTGTAAACCAATTAACTACCCAACTCCTCTTGAACTTGTAGATTAATTCAAACAAACTTCTTCAAGTTGATGAATTACAATCACTCTTGTGTACAAAGGAAGGTTCACCTCCCCCTTGCCCCAAACTCCACTCGGTCAAGTTAGGAAGTTTTACTATCCCTCAAGACAACCCTCTCAGAGTTACACTCATGAAGTATTCACTCACAAATGAAAAGTTTACAATGAACCTCACACCACTAAGACTACAAATCTTCCTTGGAGAGTATTTTCTCACTAAAACTACTTTAGATCTTTTGTATCTTCAGGGTGCAAAAGTTATTTGAAGATTCTGACCATGCTCTATTTATAGGATACCAAGAAAGTGCTTCATTAATGCTTCCAACGAATAAAAAGTAGCTGAACAGTCAACTAACCGTTGGAGTATCGGACGTCTGGTACTTCTGTTTTTTGCGTCCGACAGCAGGCAATAAGTTGGAGAAATTTTCTTCAATTCTATCAGACGTCCGGTATTGTCCTTGTGAGCGTCCAACAGTTTTCATCGAGTTTGAAGGATCCTATCAGACGTCCGGTACTTCCGTCCGATAGCAGACAAAGAATTTGAAGGATTCTATCGGACGTCCGATACTTGCATTCGATCGAAATCAGTGAGTTAGGGGGAATGTCTTATTTCCTTCGGACGTCCGGTGATGGAGTTCTTCATGCGTCCGAAATTGCGTAATGATTATCGGACGTCCGATCCTGTCTTCACAAGCGTCCGACAGCTTTTAACAATTTTTGTTTCTTTCAATTGCACTTGATCTTTGAATCTGATTTGTTTCATAATTAAAAGTATATCTTGAAGAGATATTAGTATCATCCATTTGTTTTGTAAACATCAAAAGTTTGGGACTAAGATCAACAATTCTGACTTTATGGAATTACCTTGCATAAAAATTGCTCCTGGTAAACTCAAACAGGTTAAGAAGAGAGGTCCAGATGAGGAACTTACTTCAGGAAAATTGTCTAAAAGGGGTATACCAATTCATTATAGTCATTGTGGTCATACAAATCACAATTTAAGAAGATGCAAAATCGAGGTTTGTATTCATAAAGCAGAGGAAATTAGCTATTGTACAGGTATGAATTTTAACTTCAACTTCTTTTTTGGCCACTATTTGGCTTTAATTTTGAACTAACAACAGCTCTTTTCGTTTTGCAAGGGAACTGCTGGTCCTCATAAGAGAGAAGAGATGGTAGGGGCAGAAGAAGAAGCAACTTGAATTGTAGGGGTAGAGGAAGAGGTCAAGACAAGAAGAGGGCTGCTAACAATGGCCCTCTTTCTGGGATAGGTTTTCGAAATGGATTGGAATACTCAAACGCAAAGACATTCATTCCCAATGAAGCATATAAAATTACACGTACTGCACCTACCAATACACCACCAGCAACTATAATGGTAAGAAATATTTTCTTAGCATTAATATTAATTATCAGTTGCTAATCTATTGTTCTCAATAATGTATAATATACAAATATGAAGAGTACTGTTGGTGATAGAGTTGTTGGGAATAATCCTACTCCTAGATCTAAAAGACACACTGCAACCTCAAGTGCTGCTACTACTACAACTAGGAAGAGCAATCCAACCTCGTCTAATACCGGAGTGATTAATCAACTAGTGGATTTTCCTAATAGGCATTATGTGAATGAATGCAGTTTATTTCTAATGATACTTAATCACAACACAAGTTCAGGCGATGAAGCACAGATTTGGAGATGCTATTTTCTCTACTCAAGGATCTAGGACTGGTCCCTCGCAAGTTTTGCATACACCAGATTGTGTTATCCAGTAGCATTTTGTGGGAATTGTAAATGGTTTTCTCTTAATAGAATTTCTTGGATAGGTTTTGCCAGCATTTTGTTCTGTGGACTGGCTGTTGGAGATTTTGCCAGCTTTTTGTATGGATGATAACAATGATATGTTAACTTTGTTCTATAATTCATTAATGCAAGAATGGTCAAGAACATTTCAGATTACATTAGCTTTCATTTCCTTACAATATGCTATGGCAGATACCATTTATTCTTCTTCATCATCTTTTCTAGCCAATTACAACAAATGTAGCTAGTGAAAACTACCAAAAGCATAAGAAGTAGTACGCTTCTCCATGTTGATTTTCGAGAAGAGTGTCTGGCTTGCATATTGGTTAACCTTTGTTACAGATTTTATTTCTCAACTTGGAAGATAGCATTTTCAATTTGTACAACTCCATATTTTTGCTTCAATCTAGTATGTTTCACTTCCAATTCTTCATGCTCCCTTTGTAAATACTTTAGTTTCTTTGTTTTTTTCCACAACTCTTGATTGTAATATAGCACAAAATTCTCTTCCATTCTTGCAAAACTCGGGGTCAACCCATTTAAAATAATCACATACTTGCCCACTCTAAAACAAAACAAAATTTTTTTTTTCTACAATTATTTTCTCTAAAAGTTAACAAAAAAATATTATTTATCGTACAATTCATACTTTATAATTTGAGCATCCAAGAAATCTCCTTTCAAGATTTTTCAGTGTCCATGACCTTCTTAATGGTGCTAGTTTACCGCATGCACATGTTTCTTGGCTTGGTTCTTGTACATGTTGTGATGAACAACATCTAGACAAAGAACAACGAAATGAATTTGAAGAAGTTTGGAATATTTTTTCTTCTTTTTTAGGCTGCAAATATAGGATTGGAAAGTTTGAAAACTCATGAAATTAGAACAAAAAAATTTTGGTCTTCAACTGAGACTTCTCTTTATATACAATGGATGGGGGCATTTTCATCACAAAATTTTAACATTTTATCTTGGGTCATTTTCGTCAACTGAAGTATTTCAACGGATCTTTTGATGATTTGGATTGTCAGGATAAAGTGCCAAAAAATTAACATTAGGAGGTAAAGTGAAAATCACTATAAACCTTATAGGGAGTTTTCGTGATTTTCCCTAATTCTAATCATATTAGAAATATAGGAAGTCTCCATTTTAGTTTAGAAAACTAAACACAAAAAAGGTAACCAACGACTAAACATTTTTGTCATAGAAAATTAACTAGTTGCCTAGCTTTCTTTTTTCTAGAAAATTTCTTGCAAATACCTTAATTCTAATCATATTAGAATTATAGGAAATTTTCATGTTAGTTTAGAAATCCAAACACAAAAAGGAAATCAATGACCAAATCCTATTTACCATTAGAAACTAACGTGTTTCTAAATTCCTTTTCTTTAGAAATTTTCAACATGAAACAACCAATCAAACTTCATTATCACAACCATCTCATAACTGGCAATCAAAGTGAAGTAAAACAAAAATTACAGCAAATCATCTGCTGCAAAATTACATTAAAAAATCACTGCAAGCAGCATTTTTCATGCAATTTCCAGCAGTGAATTGTTGCTGTTTTCCCTGAATTTCTTAATTGGTTCATTGACAATAAAAAATCATCAAAGTTCTTTCACCAAAGTCACCACATATAGAAATATTAGTGAGAGTCGATGCACAGGTAGTAGCAAAACAAAAATGTAGCAATGGTGATTATTATTATCGCTACTTACATGCAACCCTTGCCACTGTACATGTGCTAACTAGTCACAACATTGCAATTGGAATCCTTAGATTGATTCTAAATCAATACTACGAAGAAAACAATAAGCAAATTGTGACATACAAGTCAGCACCGGGTGACTAGAATATGATTAGTCCAAATTTATCTAGAACATTTTTGGTAACATGTTTTCATCGTATTCCATTTTCCCTTTTGTGTTCTCATCACAAAACTAGCCACGAAACTTCAGTTTTTTTTATTGAAAATATGAGATTATAAACATTGAAAAACTTTCAAGAACAATTCAAGGAAAAGTTTTCAATCAACTTTGTTCATTAAAGATATATACTAACTTCAAGAACAGTATATAATTGTGATCCTATCACCATCCATGGCAATTAAATAAATTTATCAGATGAGTTAATCAAAGTTGATTCTGATCCCACTATAAGGATTCATAGGGACATGTAGAGTGAAAATTTTAAAAAATTTTAGGGCAAATTACATTTTACCCCCCTGTGGTTTATCCTTTTTTTACATAACCCCCCTATGGTTTCAAAAGCTATACATAACCCCCTCATGGTTTGGATTAAAGTGTCAAAGTGACGGAAATAGTCACTCGTAACGGAGCTTCTAAAAATGTCGAAATTACCCTTATAAATACATGACACATTAACCCCGTATGCTTTTTATATTTTACCATATAACCCCCTTATGGTTTAGTACTTTACCATATAACCCCCTTATGATTTTCAAAATATACACATAACCCCCTTTGGTTAATAAATAATTTTCAACTTTACATAAGGGTAATTTTGACATTTTACATGACGCCGTTACGAATGATCATTTCCGTCACTTTGACACTTTAATCCAAACCATAAGGGGGTTATCTATAGCTTTTGAAATCACTGGGGGGTTATGTGAAAAAACGCTAAACCACAAGGGGGTAAAGTGGAATTTACCCAAAATTTTATTTCTTTAGTAGATTGACCTTTGATTAAATCCATGTGACATAGAGTTGTTCAAGAAGATTACCTCAATCCATGAAACTCTTCTTAAATTAGTGGAGATCTGACACAAAGGGGCTATGTGATCCATGTAACCGTACAAGTGCCTAGTCTCTAATGGTGATCCACATGAATCTCCTTGGCTAGAACCTCCTAGGTTGAATTAGTTTAAACTAGATTAGTACTAACTATTGCCAAGACACCTCCCACAAATTGGTTGAGAAAAACCTAGTTTTTTACCATGAAAAACATGCTCCAATAAAAAAATAAGAGACTTGATATTTTCTTATTTTCTTGGATGAATTTTGGGTATTTCTCTCTAAATATTTTCTCAAAAATTTTACAAGGCAATTTGTGTATCAATTACTCTTACTAGCAAAAGTTTAGTGAGTATTCATAGACAAATAAGTTTTTTCATATCCTTATGGAAACCTGAAACCAGTTTTCAATAGGATTCACCTTCCTTATTCTAATAAAACACTTGTATTTAGAAGATTTAAACTTATTTGTACTATAAGTCCCTTAAGTTTGATTTGTCTCACAAATTAAATTATAAGCTAGAAAACTTATCTTTCAAATCTCTAGTTGAATATCGTTTAATCTAACTAAAGACGTTCTTACTGTATGTGACTCATTAGGTTCTCATATACGTTGGCAATAAGAATGAGTTATAATTCTTAATAAATAAGAATTAGGTAAATTAAAACTCTTTTTAATTTATCATTGATTCAACTAATCAATCAACTCATACTCATAGATCAGGACTGGCATCTAACAATGCATCATGACCACCCAAGTAATAAGAAAAGTCAAGTGGGTGGATGACTCCACCTTTCAGTGAATGTTCACCATGTAATTATTAACCTTTTACTACACTTATCTCACATTAATCCTGGAATAAGTTATACCTATTCTGTTATCTGGTTAATGTTCATTTCTTGCAATAAAATATAATTCGAATGAAGAATCACTTAGAAACACTTTCTAAGACTCTTCCTGTGATGACCTCATTACTCCCTAGGGCGTACTCCAGGATTTAGTGGACCGCCTGTCCAACTCTTGACAGAACTCACTCACTCTCTTCTCTCAAGAAAACAAATCATAGTTTTAAAAAAAAAATGAAACAACAGTTTCCAAACTTGGAATGTACATTTATATTCATGTCTATCTCTCAAACATTCATACATTCTCAAATATAACAAAAGATTCAAGTTCTAAATAACTTCCAACCCTAATCGAGCACTAGTGCTAGTATAATCACAAAAGTAAAAAAAAAACTAGACGAAACCAGCCTATACTAGCCTCTCGCCTATGCTCGTACCCCCTGTAAGGAAAATAAAGATTAATAGGGTGAGTCAAAATTCAGTGAGATTCCAAAGCATCATGTGAACCCAAGTAGCGTGTTGAACATAATATAAAACTTGAAATATCAAAATAGCGAGCAAAAGTTCATAAAAGTTAATAATAACACTTCAAATAGCAAATCATTAGATATCCAACATTTCTAGGTAAAAAGATACAGTTGCTCTTACGAACTAACTCCACCATAGCTTCACCAAGTAGTAGTTGACACTCCATCAACTTTCAAGTAGTGTAACCAGTCCAGTAGCGCATCACTTAACTCCAATCTCCGTCAACCATTTAAACCACCTACCGGGCCCGAACTCCACTATAAACAATGGTGGTAATATTTGAGCATACCAATTAGTCGAGGAGATAACATTCCACTCGATAAAGCAGTAGATCCAGGATTCGTTATCTTACCAACCAGACCCTTACCAGCTCGATAAAGTAATAAGTTACATTAGGGCAAGTGCGATTAAGTACACCCTTACCCTATCAAACAAGTCAAGTACTGTCCAATCACATTAACAAAGCAATTCATTCAAGTAATAAGTTCAAACATGTACTTGGAAACACTTACCAATAATTTACTGCTTTCCAAAACCAAACTCAGGTTCAACTCTCTGGTTAGAGTCAATATCTGTGATAAAATATCGTATAACAACTTGCAATCAATTAGGGTTTCAAAATATAGGAATTTCGCTTTAAAAAATCAAGTAAATAGAACTTATTTAAGTAATACTCATAATACTTATTAAATCCTAGAAAATTCGTGCTCGCTCTTTTGTTTTGGATAAAGAAACGATTTAAACATTTTAAGTTCGCAACTTGGTGCAAGAAACTAGGAAATCATGTTTAAATTGGTGGATCCTTCCTCATAAAATATTTAGGTTTTAGCAAAATTTCAGCTTATATATCCCTCCTAAGGGGAACTCAAATACCCTAAGCAATCAAAGTTCAAATCAACCAAGAATCACCGCTCAAGTTCCGTTTCCGCTCGCTTGGACTTCAAGAAAAAAGAACGGACAGCATTTCCTTTGTCTTTCCCCAATTTTTCAGCCATTTTCAAGGCTATATTTTCATCTCAAATCAGCCCAAATCAATACCACAAGTAATAAAATGAATTTGGTTCTCATACTAGCCATAAAACCATCCAACTAAAGCTCATTTCTAGCCTATATACATCACAATATCAAAGCTGAAAAATTCCTCATCAAAACTGAAATTATAGAACTAAAACTGAAATTTTCTATTTAGAGGCTAAAAAGTCACAATAAACTACCAATCATCACACAAGTCCATAACTAAGCTTAATATCAACATATCATGGATGAGCAACATAAATCAAAGCTGAAAATCATAAACCCTAGGCTGAAATTTCACCAAGCTTCACCAAATCTAGGTTATCATCCATAAAATTCCAAGTTTCAAGCCATTTTCACCATAAATTGTAAAATAAAAAAGAGAAAGGAAGTTGTCCAACTTAGTACCTTCAAAACCCCTTGAGAAAGTGAAGAACCAAAGCTTTCCTTTCCAAAAACTCTCCACTACATGCTTCCTTGCTTCCTTGGAGCAACTTTATTCGGTTTAGTTTTGTGATTCCAACTCAAACAAAGTAAGAATCAAGATGAAGTTGGTGATTTTTTCTTCTCTCTTTTCCTCTCCTCACTCTTGGCCAAGAAGATGAAGAAATGAAGGAAATTTTGTGCTACGAAAGATAAGAATGGAAGAAAGCTTCTTGGTCAAAGGTTGCATGGATGGCCAACACTTGGCAAGCCACCAATTTTCCTTTTGTTTTTGTTTATTTTCCTCTTATTTTTGGTCAAAAATTTTGGCTAGCCTAAGGGTTAAATTAGGGAAGGATAAATGATAGGAAAATAAGAAAATTAGGGTAAGAAAGTATTAGTCAAGTGGTGTCTTCGACCGGTACAAACGGCGCGAGTCGGTTCAAACCTACTTTCTTAATTCTCTTGTACTTTTAACTTATGGTTGACTAACTTATTCTTAGCACTTTTTAATCACATACTTCCTGTTGCCTAATACCCGTTCTTATCCATCAAATTTAGTACACACACCTCATCAATTGATCACACTACACGAATACGCCAAAACCCAAGCTTACACTAATGATAAAAGTAAAAGTAAAATTCTCGATTCTATTATTTATTACAACTATTAAGGGAGCAAATTAGTGGTAAAGAATTTATAAATTAACTTATTCAAAATAAAAAAGGATTATAAGGAAAATATATGTGAATTTTCAAGTCCTCACAGTCTCTCCCCCTTAAAAAAATTTCGATCTCGAAATTCATGCATTTTTTCACAAATAGTTCAGGGTATTTCTCTTGCATGTCCATCTCTAACTCCCAGATTGCTTCCTCTACCTCATGATGTTTCCACAGAACCTTAACCAGTGAAATTTGTTTATTTCTCAAGTCCTTCACCTTTAGGTCTAGTACTTGAATTGGTCGTTTTTCATAGGTTAAAAGCTAATCAAACTCAATATCTTTTGACGGCAAAATATGAGTCGGGTCTGGATGATATTTCTTAAGTAAGAAAACATGAAAAATATCGTGGATTCGAGATAAGCTGGCTGGCAACTCTAATCAATAAGCCACTTTTCCTACCCGTTGGAGTATATTAAAAGGTCCTATGTATCTTGGTTGTAACTTCTTTCCTTTTCCCGCCTTGATATTTCCTTTCAGTGAAGTAACCTTAAGAAACACCTTATCTCCTACCTCAAACTCTAAATCCTTTCTCCGATGGTCGGCATAGCTCTTTTGTCGATTTTGAGCCATTTGAAACGTCTAACATATCATTTTTACCTTTTCGTAAGCCTCCTCAACCCATGGTATTATTGCCGGATCTATAATCTCTCTCTCTCCTACTTCATCCCAATGGATCGGCGATTTGTATTTTCGTCCATAAAGTACTTCATATGGAGCCATTTGAATAAAAGAGTGATAACTATTGTTGTAGGCAAACTCGACTGGCGTCATGTACTGGCTCCAACTCCCTCTAAACTCCACAATACAGGCTTTTAACATATCTTCAAAAGTTTGAATAGTTCTTTCTGACTGTCCATCTATTTGAAGATGATAGACCGTACTATAGTTCAGCTTAGTTCCTAGAGTCTCTTGCAACTTCTGCCAAAATCAAAATACAAATCTAGAATCTCTATCGAATACTATGCTCACTGGTACCCCGTGTAATCTTACAACTTCATCCATATAAAGTTTGACAAGTTTTTTCAAAAAATATTTCATGTTAACGGGCAAGAAATGTGCAGTCTTAGTCAATCGGTCCACTATCACCAAAATCACATCATGACCCTTTTGACTTCGTGGTAATCCATACACAAAATTCATCGTTATTTGTTCCCACTTTCATTCAGGTATCTCTAAAGATTGTAACAAATTCGACGATTTTTTGATACTTGGCCTTCACTTGTTGACACGTAAGACATTTTTGAACAAATTGAGTAATCTCCGATTTCATATTGTCCCACCAATATAAACCCTTGAGGTTCTGGTTTATCTTGCCACTACCAAGATGCGCCGTATACCTAGAGTGATGAGTTTCTTCCAAAATATTTTTTTCAATTCCTCATCTTTTGGTATAACAATGCGATTTCGAAACCTTAAAGTTTAATTGGGACATAGGTTAAAGTCGGGTAATTCTCTATTCTTCACTCTTTCCATCCACTTTTGTACTATTGTTCTTTCTTTTGACCATCCTTAAATTGGCCCAACAATAATGATTTCACCATAATATTGCCAAAGATAACCTTTTATGGCTCAAGACGAGGGTTCCATTCACTAACATCTTCTAACAAGTTCCGCTCTCTTATCATCAAACCTGCTAGTTGAACCTTTCGACTTCAAACATCTGTCACAACATTGGCTTTTTTCGAATGGCAATTAATGGTACAGTTATAATCTTCTAAGAATTCCATCTACCGACGTTGTCTCAAATTTAGCTCCTTCTAGAAGAATAAATACTTAAGACTTTTATGGTCCGTATACACCTTAAAAGTCACACCATATAAGTAATGCCGCCATTTCTTCAAAGCAAACACAATGGCTGCGAGTTCTAAATCATGGGTTGGATAATTCTGCTCATGAGATTTTAACTTCCAAGAAGCATAAGTAATTACATTCCTATTTTGCGTTAAAACATACCCTAATCATTCTCTCGAAACATCTGTGTATACCGTATAGCTATCCTTCCCATTTGACAAAGCCAACACTGGTGTCATAGTTAATTGCTTCTTAGACTCTTGGAAACTAGTTTCACACTTAGCATCCCAATTATATTTTTATTGCTTCTTTGTCAAATTCGTTAGGAGTCCTGCAATTCTTGAGAAATCCTTTATAAACCGACGGTAATACCTTGCTAGACCCAAGAAACTACAAACCTCAGTAAGATTCTCTGGCCGTTTTCACTTAGTAACAGCTTCTATTTTAACCGAATCCACAATGAGTCCGTCTTTTGAGATTATATGGTCTAAAAATGATACTTTCTCTAGTCAGAATTCGTGCTTGTTAAACTTGGCAAACAACCGGTGCTCTCTCAAGGTTTGCAGTACCATTCTCAAGTGCCGCTCATGTTCCTCCTTGGTCTTACGATATACCAAAATGTCATTAATAAACACCACACAAATTGGTCCAAATAGGATTTAAACATCAGATGCATTAAACCCATGAATGCTACTAGGGTATTAGTTAATCCAAATGACATCACCGCAAACTCAAAATATCCATATCGAGTGTTAAAAGCAGTTTTTGGCACGTCCTCCTTCTTAATTCTTAGTTGATAATATCATTGTCTAAGATCTAACTTAGAAAACACCACAGTCCATTGTAACTGGTCAAATAACTCATCAATGTGGAGCAAAGGATAATTATTCTTAACGGTCATCGCATTCAACCCTCGGTAATTAATACAAAACCTCAAACTCCCGTCCTTCTTCTTAACAAAAAATACTGGAGTGTCCCAAGGTGACTCACTCTCATAGATAAACCCCCGTTCTGGTAAGTCTTGCAATTTTAATTTCAATTTCAATTTCTTAAGTTCAGCGGGGGCCATCCGATAAGAAATTTTTGAGATGGGGTTAGTACCAGGTGTCAAATTAATTTTAAACTCAATCTCTATCTCTGGAAGGAATGATACCAGTTCAGTTTGGAATACATCCGGATATTCACTTTTCACTTGCATATCCTCTAATTTAACCTTTTCTCTTGGGATGTTAACTAGAAAGGCTAGATATTTTCGTGCCCCATTATTTAACAATTTTCTAGCCCTAATTCTCAAAATAAGAGCAGATGAAACTAAAATACCCCTTACATCTAGTTTTAGGGTTGCCTTACCGGATATACAAAACTCGATCACTTTTGTTCGGCAATCTACCCAAACATGATAACGAGTTAGTCAATCTATTCTTATAATAATGTCATACCTCTTAATGGCCAAACTTATAAGATCGACTACCAGTTTTCACTCACCAATCCAAACGTCATAGTTTTTATACACCTCATTAGCAAGTAAAGACTGGTTACCCGTAAGTATTTTTACTTCTAAATCATACGGTAGCCTCTCGATCTTCACATCAATTTCACACATAAAAGTAGGGTTGATAAAAGAATGCGCGGTACCAGAGTCTATCAACATCTTGGCCAAACGATGAAAAATAGGGATTGTACCTTCCACTATCTCCGACGGCTCCGGTACTTGTTGTTGGTCCAAGAGATATACTCTGGCTGGCACTCTTGGTCTAGTCCCTCCTACAATGGTCAGTTTAGGGTTTGATCTATCGACCTGTTGGGTATCACTGGTAAGTGGGCAGGTTGCGATTTGGTGATCAGTACTACCACACCATACACACTTTCGTGCCTTCTGCCAACAATTGTTCTCAGTGTGATTAGATTTCGCGCAATACCCACAAAACAATCGAGGGGTTGATGTTTAACCTTCTTGTGAGGCACCTCTCATCTGTCCTCTTTCACCTGGGGCTCCTCTTGGAGTAACTCCCCTAAATGTCTCCAAAACTCTTCCACCACTCACTCCTTGTCCCACTTTAGGAGGTGACATACCTCAATCACTTTGTCTCTGCCCTGGACTTCCACTAGGCACACCCCTCTTTCTTGCATGAAAAGCCTTCACTTGCGCCCTTACAATTTCTATTCTTTGGGTTTTCTCAAGAATCTCCGTTGAAAGTATTAATTTGTGCCGCCGCAAAGACTTCTTGTATTTCTATATTTAACTCCTGTACAAACCGTCTCAGGAGCAAAGTTGGATAATTTGGTGAATTGAGTCTCATACTCTGATACACTTCAAACTCCCTGACGTACCTTAATAAAATCGTTCTCCCTTTTTTCTTGGATTAGGGGTGGGAGATATTTCTCATTAAATTCCCGCACAAAGTTCAACTAGGTCCATACTGTCCGTTCTCTCTTCCACTTAACCCTTATTACATTCCACCAGGCTCTAGCTAGTCCTTCCAATTGGAATACAGCAAAGTTCACCTGCCTTTTCTCCGTATAATTCAAGACTGCAAAAATATTGATTATTATTTTCAGCCATCTCTCTGCTACTTTCGGATCGGGTCTTCCATAAAATTTAGGAGGAGAAAACTTTTGAAATCGTTCTAGGGCCCTATCTTCCTCTACCTCAGGGCCCCTAGGCTGGTTAACAGGGGTTGATCCTGCTGCTCTACTAATCGAGCTAAAATGTTAGTCATCTGCTGGATTGTCGTTGCTACCTGACCCCCTCCTTCGACCCGAGATTCAGGTTATTGCTCAGTCATCACATCTCTCTCTTCTCTCGATTCTTGTACTTGTCTAACCCTATGTCCACGGTTAGAATCGCGTCCCTGACTTCGCCTACCTTCCATACCTCTTTTAAAAAATAGACTATATAGATATAAGCAAAATAAAATAGCTGTAAAACTTAATAAAAGCATTTTTAAATCATAAAATGATAATAATAAAGCATATTTAAAATAACATATTTTCTTTATATACATATCATAGCAATTCACATATCAAGTCATGAAGTACTGTACATATCAACCTAACAAAGTCAAGTACTTATAGCAACCAAAGGACATAAAACAAAAGAGTATGCTATATACATCAACCATAACACTTCAATATCAAAATCAAAACAAGAAACGTGACGTGTCATCTTAACTATCCTATACTATGTCCTAGCTACCTTGCACAACCCCCAAATCCTATATCTCTAGTTTAGTTTGTCACTGATTCAACCGACTCCACCATCTCCTCAAGTACGGCTGGCTCCTCCTCAGGATCCTCTTCGGACTCACTAGAAGCTACATTCCCTTGACCTCTCTCAGCCAAGTTCACCTGTACTACTCCCTCCACAAGTGCCCCACACTCGGTTAAAATATTATC
Organism: Coffea eugenioides; assembly: GCF_003713205.1. NCBI lineage: Eukaryota > Viridiplantae > Streptophyta > Magnoliopsida > Gentianales > Rubiaceae > Coffea > Coffea eugenioides. The sequence goes on from NC_040039.1 coordinate 10,387,673, forward strand.
GGTTCGGTCTCTTACTTCCCTCACTATTCGAACAAGGCGACCATTAGCCTCCTGAACTTGTTCTCGAAAGGCATTGGTTCATTCCTACTCCACAAGAATAGAAATCTCAAGCTCTCGGATTGTCGCGCCCCATTTTTTACAAGAAAAATAAATAAATTAAAAAGCGAATTTTTGATTTGAAAAATGAATGAAAAACATGGGTCTAAATGGGACTTGAAAGTGCAACGATTCGACCCAAAATAATAGTTTAAAAGGATTTTGAATGAAAATTGGAGTCGCCACTTGGTATTAAGTTAAGGTGTACCAAATCACCTAAAAAATAAATTTTTTTTGATCAAAATTATAGAAAAACCCTTTTAGACGACTCCTAAGTCTACAAAAATCAGAGAAAGTGTTCGGGAGTCACATTTGATGAGAGGGAAGGCAAGGACGAGATCCAAGGCACCCTCTCAACCTAGCCAAGGCTAGTTGCGCGATTTAGTCAAAGATTTTCTTATTTTTTAACCAAAAGATTTATCACATTCGGATGTACTATATGAATGCAAAACCTAGACCTAGGGGGCATTGGGGGGCAAAATTTCTCTTCAAAATTTGAATGGTGCCAATCACATTAATTGTGATGCCCAATAATGACTCTTTGGAGAGGTCACGAATAATGCTAATGACGTAAAATGAGTGGAATGAATGTATGCAATGTGAAAATATGAGTTTGTGTGAAGTGGAAAAGTAATATAAAAAACAATAGTGTGTAAGTGGAAGTGTGCAAACGGATGTGCAAAGTAAGGTGAGTAAAGTGATAGTATGAAGTGCGTGTGTGCACGTGATAGTATATAAAGTGTAAGTGGCAAAGTGAAAACCAATGTTTTAAAAATCGAACCGTTAATTAAACCGGTGAAGTGAAAGGGTCGAGGTTCAACCGGTCGGACCGGTTCAACCTCGGTTCAATGAATTTTTTTAAAAATAATTTATATAAATATATATATGTACAAAATAAGACATGTAAAGATGGAAGAAAACATCAATAAATTAAAAATAAAGAGGTTTGATTAAAAAGGGAGTGACAAAAGAAAAGAGGATAGAGAGAGAGAGAGAGAGTTGAAAATTAAAAAGAAAGAGCCATGAGGGGATGAGATTTTGTAAGAAAAATGAAAAAAAGAAATATGAGTGTTTGCTTTATATAAATAAGTTATCAAAAAAAACTAATAAGATGTGATGGTGCAATGGTTAATACATTGGTCTTTTATTACAAAGGTCTTGGGTTCGAATTTTAATAGTTGCATTTTGCAAAACTTTTTAAAAAAAAAAGAAAAAAAAAAGAAAAGGGAAAGCTGAAAACCGGAAAACCGCCGGTTCAATCCGGTTCGGCGGTTTTCACGGTTCAACCGGTCTTTGACCGGTTTTCTAGCAAAGTCAACAATGTCATTGAACCGGACCGGTGCCATGGCCGGTTCGCGGTTCAACCGGTCGAACCGGCCGGTCCGGTCCGGTTTTCAAAACATTGGTGAAAACGTGCAAAATAAAAGTTGTGTGAAGTGAAAATGTGGAAAAAGGGATAGAATATGAAGTAAAAGTGCATGTGATAGTGGATAAATGAAATGCATGAATCCTAGAGGAATGCAAGTAAGACGGGTACGGGGGACTAATGGTCGTGACTCAATTTCCCCTTTTAATAGAGGGAATACAAGCGTGCTAAGGCTAGAAAGCCAAACTCGTCCATATCCCATATCCAAGGGGTGACTCCCTAACCTATACAAGCAAATGAGCTAATCTAAATGAAAATGTAATCCTAAATGTGTAAGGGAAAGGGAGTGAAGGGTCATGCAAAAATGAAAAAAACTAAAAGGAAAGAATGAATGGAGATGTAGTGAAGGCATGCGAGTATGTACTAGCGAGAAGGGGCCCTATTGGGTCTATCGTTGGACTAACCCACGTCTACGCTCTCTCACAAGCATTGGACTTGTAAGAGCTCGAGGGGACATCCATGACTAGCGTTGGACTAGCCACGGTTACGTGCATTTGCATCCATCATACACACATATAAGCAACGTGCATAATTAAAGCAAGTAGACATGTGAGCACGTAATTCACATAACACATAAGCATGCATATCTAGATGCCAAAACCTAAGAAAGCGATTAAACACATAGCACATAGACATGCAAAACACATAAGGCAATTAAGGTCCTAACTATTACATTTTTAGGGGGAAAGGCCTACTACAATCTAAAAGGGGGAAATGGAATGAAATAAATAGTTAAAAATGAATCTAACTATTACAATTGTGGCATTCAAGTGCCTTCCCAAATGATCAAAATTGAAAATAACTAAAAACAAATAAAATGGATAAATAAATAATGGAAAAAAAAAACATTCAAAGGGCATGCAATTGAGCACATAAATCACATAAACACAGAGGGTCAAAGAAAGGTAAATAAGGGATAGGGTGTACCTCTCTTGCAGTGGTAATCAAATGAAGGAAAAAGAGCTTCAAAATAATAAAAAGGTTAAGGCACCAATTAAATAGTAAAATCAATCATAAAGTCCACAAGAATAAATGAAAGTCAATTTGCTACATTCAAATCACGAAATACCCAAAATTCCACTTAGGATCCAAATCACAACTAAAATATTTCAAAAACACATTAAACATTCAAATTCCATCCCAATATTCCTAAACAACCTGTCCAAAAATCTTATTAGAGCATATCAAAGGAAATTCACATTTAAAAGGTCCCAAATCGATTGATTTTCCAAAGTTTCTGGGCCTTAGAAGAATTAGTTTGAAAAATTGGGGTTTAAAGTGTAACTTTTTAGAATTATTTCCATGCATGCTACGTAGAAACAATTCTACAAACAGGAGCTATTCTCCTACAACCTTCACATCCGCAAGCTTTTTCATTTCTGAGTTTTCACATGCAGCTCTTAGACACAATTTGAAGCGCACAACTACGACTTCAATCATACCAAATTTGAATCAAACAACAAGAACTCTCGGGTTTAAACAGAGGAGAAGAAAAAATCAGAACAGAAGAGCGTGCAAATCTGTTTTTTTTTTACAATTTATGTCTTCATTTCTCTCTTCCGAAATTCATTATCAAACTTGCACATGATGCAGATCAGTCCCAAGCCATCGAAAATGCACAACTTATACTTATTACCGCTAAAAAATAGCATTAACAAAAAGAGGGAGGGGGTAGCAACTGGGGAAACAGCAGAAAACGGACCTGCCGAATGCATTGCAGCCAGCAAACACAAAAAAAAAAAAAACAATCAAACAAATCAAAACTCATGCGACCGAGCATCACATTCGGCGAAGCCGCTGCAATTTCGTTTCTTTTTATTTGGCTGAAACATGCTCAGTGATTCAAATGAATCCTAACTCACTCAACCGCACAACTAGAGTCAAGCGTCATACAGATTCAAGAGAAATGTGCAAATCTGGAAAAGACAAAAGGGCTGCAACTTTCCTCCTTCAGCCGAAATACATTGATGCAACCTAACTTAAACAAATCTCAACTCATTCAACAACCACTGCAAGAATCCGGGACAAGGGGAAGAGGAAAAATTCAACGAGGCTCTTGGACATAAAATGCAGCAAAATGGAAAGAAAGAAAACTGCAAATGACTAAATCAACAAATGACAAAGAGAGGGACTATAAGACTAGTTCAGAAGAGTACCTGATGAAGCCTTTTGGATCAAAATCAGGTCAGGAATTTCCGTGAAAAGCTGCTGGATTGGCTTCATGGCGATTTCGAACCCGCACCCGCGAAGCCAAGCTGATGATTTGGGAGCCAGATTCAAGGGCTTTCCAGGTGCTTTCTGTGAACCATTTCTGAACAAGAATTCTTCCCCTAGCTTCGTAGTTGATGCAGAAACCAAAATCCAATCGAATTAAACAACTGTAAAGGAGATAATCATGCCGCAAGGGGTGCCGAAAACCAGCCTGTTCTGCTGAAATTTTTGCAGAAAATCATTTCTAGTTCTGGCTTTCTTTACCGCCGCCACTTTTGCTTGGCTTTTCTTTCTAGCCGTCACGCCTTGTTCTTGCTCCCTCAGCCCTTTTGTTTTCTCAGCCGCTATTCTTTTTTGCTTCAGTTTTCAGCCGTCAATCAAAGTCCCTCGATGAAGGTCTGCCGGCGTTGATGGAGGGCTGAAGTGGTGGCAGTAGTGAAGGTTAATGGTTCCAACGGCCCTTTTGCTCCGTGGGGAAGTGACACCAGACCTCCTCTCTTCCATGCTCAGAAAACTTTCTTCCGTTGTTCTGAAACCCAACCCTTTTCCCTTAGATTTTTCAGATTGTTCCCTCTCTCCCAAGTTCTCAATCTCTCTTTGCTTCTCCACCACCTTCCCTCAGCCGTCCCTCAACTTTTCTCTCTGTTTGACTTCAGCCGCAACACCACACTTCCTCGGGTTTCTTTCTCCGCTGTTTTTCTTTTAGCTGAAGCTCTTTTTTCTTAACCCGCCGTCCCCTTCATTTCTTTGTTTGGTTTTTCCCCTCCAAAGCCCATGGGTTTTTCTCTTACTCTCCCCTACCTCACTCTATCCTCCCACTCTAGCCCTATGTCTAACCCTCGCCGCCTTTTTTCCCGTAGCTCTCAAAGCTGTTTTTCCTCCTGCTTAGCTTTCTCCCTTTTCCCGTAACTTCCCCTCCAGTTTTCTTCTGTTTTCCTTTTTTCTTTCAGCCGCAAGCCCCCTCTTAGCTCTCTCTCGGTCGCTCTCTGCCTTTCCTTTTTCCATAGCCGCCCCTCGATGCTCTCTTCATTTTTCTCTCTCTCTCTCCCTCCAACCTCAGCCGTCATATGTTTTATTCTCTCACCCTCAGCCGTCACTCCTCCCCCTCCCTTCTTGGCTGCGGCTGTTTTCCCACAGCTTTTATACCAGCAACTTACTCCCGAAACCTATAATTTAAGGCACACAAATAAACTCCATTTTTTTTGCACATTTTTACAACCTTAGATCTTCATGATTTATGACAAACCTTGGATCAAGCTAGGGACTTTTGTTGGAACGAATCAGACGGAGGAGAAAAATGGAGTGAATAAATGAAACTGGAATTTTCTTCGCAGCTTTGTACCTTGTGCTTGCAAAAATGAAGGCAAGGGTTCGGATCCTGTGTGGCTCACACCCGTGTGAGCTTGCTCTTTTTTTTTATTTATAATAACTTAATAAAAATGAAAATAACATCAAATAAAATGAACAAAATTGGGAATAAAAGATAAAATGCCAAAAGATTTTTCTGCTTGTTGATTTTCTCTTCTTTTCTTTTTTTTCTTTTTTTCTTTTACCTGAAATCTAGTATGTAGAAAAAATGCTTTTAACCTTAAATCAAACAAAAATAAGAGACCCGAGGACAAAATAATAAAAATAAAATAAAATAAACATAAAAAAATAAAAAACCTAAAATTAAAACAAATAAAGCTATAAATTAAATTAATTAAACCAATAAAGTTAAAAAATCAAAAATTTGGTGTCTACAGTTTGCCCCTCTTTGTCTGAGTTTTGTAAAAACTTGAGACAAAGAAATAGACACCAAATACTCACCTGTGTTATTCGGCTACGAACGCTTCGAACGACTGACGCTTTCTGAAATAGGGATTGACCCCTTTAACAAAAATTTTAAAAAGAATGGGACTGACCTAGATGAGAAATTTAAAACGAGACTGATCTGAACAAGAAATTTAAAAGGGGACTGACTCCAACAAGAAAATTTAAATCATGGGACTGACCCGAACAAACATTAAAATCATGGGACTGGCCCGAATAAAATTAAATCATGGGACTGACCCGAATAAAATTTAAAATCATGGGATTGGCCCGAATAAAATTTAAAATCATGGAACTGGCCCGAATAAAATTTAAAATCATGGGACTGACCCGAATAAAATTTAAAATCATGGGACTGACCCGAATAAAATTTAAAATCATGGGACTGACCCGAATAAAATTTAAAATCATGGGACTGACCCGAACAAAATTTAAAATCATGGCCCGAATAAAATTTAAAAGCATGGGACTGACCCGAACAAGAAATTTAAAAGGGGACTGACCCCAACAAGAAAATTTAAATCATGGTATGTACACTAGTAGGACTAATCCAACGGCTAGTGGCAAAAAAACTAACATGCACGCTAGTGGGACTGACCCCTGTTTAGCGGCAATAAAAAATAAAATGCTCACTAGTGGGACTGACCCATGTTCAGTGGCAATGAAATATGAAATGCACACTAGTGGGACTGACCCAACGGCTAGTGGCGGAATAAAAGAAATGCGCACTAGTGGGACTGACCCAACGGCTAGTGGCAAAAATGAAATGCTCACTAGTGGGACTGAACGGCTAGTGGCCTCGACTGACCCAACGGCTAGTGGCAGAATAAAGAAATGCGCACTAGTGGGACTGACCCACGGCTATAGAGTGGACTGACCCAACGGCTAGTGGCAGTGTAAAATAAATGCTCACTAGTGGGACTGACCCAACGGCTAGTGGCCGCACTAGTGGGACTGACCCAACGGCTAGGGCAGTGAAAATGAAATGCTCACTAGTGGGACTGACCCAACGGCTAGTGGCAGAATAAAAGAAATGCGCACTAGTGGGACTGACCCAACGGCTAGTGGTAGTGAAAATGAAATGCTCACTAGTGGGACTGACCCAACGGCTAGTGGCAGTGAAAAAAATGCTCACTAGTGGGACTGACCCAACGGCTAGTGGCAGTGAAAAAAAATGCTCACTAGTGGGACTGACCCAACGGCTAGTGGCAGTGTAAATGAAATGCTCACTAGTGGGACTGACCCAACGGCTAGTGGCAGAATAAAAGAAATGCGCACTAGTGGGACTGAACGGCTAGTGGCTGAAGGCTCACTAGTGGGACTGACCCAACGGCTAGTGGCGATGCAAAAGAAATGCTCACTAGTGGGACTGACCCACGGCTAGTGGCGATGCAAAATAAAATGCTCACTAGTGGGACTGACCCACGGCTATGGCGATACAAAATAAATGCGCACTAGTGGGATTAACCCAACGGCTAGTGGCAGAATAAAAGAAATGCTGGTATGTATGAAGAGACTGTATAAGACTTGTTCGAAAAATTATCCAAAAATTTGCCCCAGTGTGATGAATTGGTCAGTGGGATTAAACCCGAGCCTGCCATGGTGATCGGTCAATGGGATTGAACCCGAGCCTGCCTTGATGATCGGTCAGTGGGATTACACCCGAGCCTGCCTTTGACAAATTCGTCGGTCAGTAGGTTAGCACCCGAGCACGTTAGTGAGATAGACTCGATGCTAACGGTGGTGGAATGAAACGCACACGTTAGTGAGATAGACTCGATGCTAACGATGGTTGAAGTCAGTGAATTCAATGTGGTTGTAAAGAATGGGGAATGGAAGGGTGCGCGGCGGGCGCTGAGATCAAATTGAAATTTGTCAAGGAACAAGAAATTAAATTCAAGTTTGATTTCTTGAGAATCTTTTCAAAAAATAATTTTGCCCCAGTTCCACCAATTATTGTGCAACTGATCAATTGATTTTGCATTACGGCATGGTTATTCCTCCTTGAGGCCTTGATTCGTAAGATTCTGACTTACGCTTCTTCGTCGATTTCAGCCATGGATACCTGCACAGGGGGCTTGCCAAAGTACAACATGCACTTCATTTCAAAATATTGCAACTATTACTAATGAAAGAAGCAGTGTGATTGATTTGAAAGTCTTGCTTGACTGTTTGACGAAATCCTCAAATGGACTATAAAAAATTTGCCCCAGTATGGGCTTATTTTACGAAATCTTACAAATAAAAATTTTGCCCCAGCGTGGGCCCATTTGATTGCAAAAATTGGTTTGGATGCCTCTCCATTTATTTGAACAAAGTAAGAAACTGTGTTTCCTATATAATGTGAAGAAAATTGAACGTTTTGCTTAACTCATACAGAAAATTTCACGATGAATTTCTCAAAATAATGCTGAAAAAGATTTCTTCCTCACTTTTAGCATCAGTGCTTAGGGTAACGGGTCACCACCTCTTGTTGGCTCATCTTTCAAGACCAATCAAGTGGGCGTTATTTCTGATTTGGAAGTGGCTAAAGGAAATGGGAGGTCAAGATTTTGTTTTATTTTTGTGCCCATTCAAAATCACATCTTAGTGAAAGCAAATAGTTTGTCACCCTCATTTCTTAAGAAAACGTAGTCCACATATAAGCTTTATAAGCTTGCAACACATGAGTAGAAATGATAGCTAAACTTGTGAAAATTGGTTATACCCTTATGATCACAAATAATTGATGGATTTCTTACGAGTATAATCTCACTTTGGGTCGTCATGAGGGATAAGTCAGCGATGGACTTTATGAGCTTGTAATGTGGCTTGAAAACGATAGTTAAAGAATAAGACTTTCAAGGACATTGCACCGAAGATCGCATTTTTCTCAAAATTGCCCTCATTTTGGACTCCGAGATCTTGAATTTCGTTTGACTTTTTATCATCACTCAACAGAGTCTTTCAGCATCAAATCTTTTTGCATTTTTCTTTTGCATTCATTTTGCTCGTTTTTTCCTTTTTTCTTTTCCTTTTTTCAAGAGTGCCCTCGCGGGGTTTCACATGAAGAGCAGTGTCAACCTCACACCTAATCAATTCAGAAATACATTCAAAAAAATTCCTTGGCATCTGTATATGAACATCACTTGCCAATTAGAAAATTCCTTGACGGAGATATTGCAAAGAACAGAAGTCAGGACTTTCGGCTTTCATAATGGGATTTGGTGGGGTGCTTAGAAAAGTTAAGGCTTGAAAGCGAATTTCAAAAACGGTTTGAAGAATCCGAGATCACATTGTTGTATCAACCCCCTTTTAGGGTTAAATCAGAACTGGCCCCAATTTATTCTCGATTGAGGCTTTTTCTCTTTCATTTTCTTTCTTCATTTGATTTTTCGGCCTTCTGTCATTCTTTTGAACTTTTCACAAAATTTGCCCCAGTTTATTTTTGAACTGAGGTTCTCTTTTCTTCTTTTGTCTTTTGATTTTGTTGCTTTATCACTTTCTCCTTCTTGAAACTTTTCCTTTTCAACTCAAACTTGCCCCAGTGTGGGGTTTGCGATTCTCAGGGGTTGCCAAATGAAGTATTTTATTCTGAAGGTTCAAAAGGGATAACTAGGGATAGAACGTTTGATTGGAAAAGAAGAAGGCCTGACTTTTATTCCGTTCCTTACATTAACCCTGAAAGGAAACTTTCTTTAATGCGAAATTTCTTGCATGTATCTGAATTAACTAACTGAGGAAGACCCTTGTTCATCCATATCTGTGAAACATAGGCGATCCGCGCGGACAAAACTCTTCCTTTTCTTTTCTTTTCTTCTTTGAAACCCCGGCAGAAACAAATTTCTCCAATTTGTGATTCTCTCTTTTCTTTTAATTTAGCATTTTTGCTTTTCTCCTTTTTGAAAAATTCTCCAATCTCCCTCCCCAATGTGGGGTGCGATCGTAAGTGCTTTTGAAAAGAACCATCAATTTTAGCTCAAATGAGGATGCAAGGGATAAATGGTGTTTAGGTTGTAGAAACGATGGCCAAAGTATCATTCTTACACCTCATGACAATCAAAGTAACGAAATGGTCATTGAAAATCCATTCCCCTTTTGATATTTGAAAATTTTCCAATGTAGGGTAGTGATCATCAAGGCACTTATTTGAAACGAAATTATTCTTTTAAAAGCTCAAATGGGAGAGCAAATGATAAAATCTGTGTAAGTAGAGAAACGAATGCTCAAAATATCATTCCAAATTTCCAAAACAAACAAGAATAACGCACGTTTTGCTTTCACTTAGATGTGAATTGAATTTGGTTAATCCAGTGGGCATTTCTCAAGCAAAGATCGCCCCAATTTGCAATTTATCAATCAATGTGACTGATTTTATTTTGTGATTAAGTGAAGGAGAAAAGGTATCTCATGGGGTCTTTTGAGTGACCTCTTTTCAATTTTGAGCGCTCTTATTGTAAGGATTTTAGAAAGCATACACTTGTGAATTTTCAGGCAGAGGTTGAAAAATCTCAGTTTGAGCTTATTTCTTAAAATTCATCATAAAATCTCTTAATGAGCTCAATAAAGAATGAAATGTAGATAAGTATATACAAAACAAATAATTGTCTAAATAAAAGTTTCATTATTGCCAATGTTTGAGAAAATTTTAAAGCAATACATATAAGAAAAATTCTAAAGAACTCCTTTGCACGTGTATACACACTTTTCTCTCTTAATAGCCCCCTTTTTTCCTTTGAGCAATGAAATCTCTTAAATGTTTTGCACGAGCGCTTTCAGATGAATTTTCGATTTCACATTGTAGGGTCTGCCTAAGAATCAAATAATACTTGTAATTTTCAAACTTTATCAGATTAAAATTGTTATCAGATATAGAAAGATATTTTCACCTTATTGAAATATTTTTATGAATGCAGGGGGAAGCGGGAAAAATAAAAGAAAAATACCCAAATTTAGTAATCAAGACTATAAGATCGGTATGCATGTCCTATGGGGGAACCCTTTTATGTCAAGGGTAGGCCTAGCATGAAAATGCAATCCTCTAGGGTAGGCACTATACAATACCTGATGAATCCGATCAACTGATTGAGTGAAAAATGATTTGAAAAATTTGGCCAATTTGGAGTGAGAAGAAACATTCGTCCTAAAAAATGAGGACAAAATCTGAATGGATTGCTTACTTTGATCAACACATGATATGTGAAAGAGAGCTTACTCTTGAAAGGATCACAATGCCTCGACTAATTTATTCAGTGAATTTTAGATTTAAACCCTAAAAAAGGAATATGCGGATCAAGAGGATATGATGAAATTGATAATTTATTCAAATTGACTAGATTACCTTAAAAGGGTAAAAGGGTCAAATGCATTGCATGAAATTTGATTATTTATTCAAAAAAATTGAATGGATAACCCTAAAAATGAATTAAACTAATCAAATGAAGTGAATGAAATCAATTGATTAAGTGAAATGATGATTTATTCAAAATCGACCGAATTGCCCTAAAAGTGGGTAAACTGGTCAAATGGATCAGATGATTTATTCAAAATTGACTAGATCACCCTAAAAATGGTAAACTGGTCAAATGAAATTGAACGAAACTGATGATTTATTCAAAATTGATTGAATTGACTTAAGAATGGGTAGACTAATCAAATGAATTAAATGAAATTGGTGGTCTATTCAAAATCGACTAGATTGCCTAAAATGGGTAACTTGTCAAATGAATTCAAAATCGACTAGCTTGCCCTAAAAATGAACAAATTGATAAAATGGACTGGATGCAATTGGTGAATAAAATAGTCCAGTTGATTGAATAGAATTGACAGCTTATTTAAAAATCAATCTATCCACTGGTAATTTCAAAAAACTTATTGCGATGCATTAGTCTATGATTCTTCTAAAATCAAATTTTGGCCTCAATTTATTTATCGTCTCAATAGTGAGGAATTATTTGTGAATTTCTTCAAATTAATGTCCTTTTTCCAAGGAATTTTTACCAATTTTGATAAAATGGCCAAAAAGTGATTATTAGACGCTCATATTCCAAAGATCGCTCTATGAAAATGATCGGATCCTACATTACATTGTGCACTACCCCTTTGGATGGTACAAAATGTAAATGTGCAAGTCTCCTTGGATTAAATATCCGAGACACAAGGCGATTTATTCCTAACACGGGATCCCCTAAATGGCGTTCCCTTTCTATGGTTTATACGTGATGCTAGTTTATTAAAGCAGCAAAATGTGCAATTCGAAATGAAACGTGACCTAAGGAACCCTTTATTTGCCAGGGTAGGCCTAAAATGGTATGGCATTATTAATTTATGAACAAAATATATCAAAATTTCTTAAACGTGCAATAGGTCATTTTCAAGGGTAGGTTCTAAAAGAAGGTCATGCCAGACCTCTTATTTGCTAGGGTTTGTGAATGCAATGTGGACAAAACCAAGAAAAGTTAGTTCAGTCAGATAAATACACATAACACATTGTAGCAACGAGATAAAGCAATAAAATCAATACAAAGAAATAAAGCAATAAAAGGGAAAAGGGGTTGAATCCCTCCCCTCGTAAATAGTGTCCCTAATAGGGCAAGGCAGACTCTATCCTAGGCAAAACTATCATGGATGCATGAGGCTGGGGCTCACTAATGCATCTAGACTCGATAGGTTTTAGGTCCCCGAGCCTTCAGACTTGGAAACCGAGGGTCATCAATCCCAAGGTTCTTTGTCGGTGGCTCGAGCGATTCCCCAGACATTGCTACGCACACATCGTGTCACGGCTACGTGTCATGAGTGAATCTATAAAAAATCCTCAACTTTCAACTAAAAGCTAAAGGCTATAAACCCAAAGCTTAAAATGGAAGATTGAGTGACCCCTCGGATCATGCTACACACACATCGTGTCGCGATCACAAGTCCAAGTGAGTCGCCTAAAATCCTAATAGGGTGGAGTGGCGTGACAAGCCACTAAAAGAAAAATAAATGAGGGGTGAAAAATTAAAGCGTATGCACGTATGCTAGTGCTCGTTTGGAGGGAAGGGATCAAGAACCAATGCGAGACTCTAGGATAATATCCCCCACCCAAATGCAATGCAAAGCGCGAAATCACATAAATAAACCATCCATCCATCAAAACAATCGTAGGCGAATGTGTGAGGAAGTGAGTTGATACGCGCGAAATGCAAAAATCCTAAAAAAGGAAAAAATGCAATCCTAAGCATCCAAATGTAATATATAAGAAGGTTAAAAGAAGAAAAGAATCGACTAAATCAAATGCTCGGACTCTCTAAGTCCCCAGTGGAGTCGCCAGCTGTCGCGCCCCATTTTTTACAAGAAAAATAAATAAATTAAAAAGCAAATTTTTGATTTGAAAAATGAATGAAAAATATGGGTCTAAATGGGACTTAAAAGTGCGACGATTCGACCCAAAATAATAGTTTAAAAGGGTTTTGAATGAAAATTGGAGTCGCCACTTGGTATTGAGTTAAGGTGTACCAAGTCACCTAAAAAATAAATTTTTTGAGCAAAATTATAGAAAAACCCTTTTAAACGACTCCTAAATCTACAAAAATCAGAGAAAGTGTTCGGGAGTCACATTTGATGAGAGGGAAGGCAAGGACGAGGTCCAAGGCACCCTCTCAACCTAGCCAAGGCTAGTTGCGCGATTTAGTCAAAGATTTTCTTATTTTTTAACCAAAAGATTTATCACATTCGGATGTACTATATGAATGCAAAACCTAGACCTAGGGGGCATTGGGGGGTAAAATTTCTCTTCAAAGTTTGAATGGTGCCAATCACATTAATTGTGATGCCCAATAATGACTCTTTGGAGAGGTCACGAATAATGCTAATGACGTAAAATGAGTGGAATGAATGTATGCAATGTGAAAATATGAGTTTGTGTGAAGTGGAAAAGTAATATAAAAAACAATAGTGTGTAAGTGGAAGTGTGCAAATGGATGTGCAAAGTAAGGTGAGTAAAGTGATAGTATGAAGTGCGTGTGTGCACGTGATAGTATATAAAGTGTAAGTGGCAAAGTGAAAACGTGCAAAATAAAAGTTGTGTGAAGTGAAAATGTGGAAAAATGGATAGAATATGAAGTAAAAGTGCATGTGATAGTGGATAAATGAAATACATGAATCCTAGAGGAATGCAAGCAAGACGGGTACGGGGGACTAATGGTCGTGACTCAATTTTCCCTTTTAATAGAGGGAATACGAGCGTGCTAAGGCTAGAAAGCCAAACTCGTCCATATCCCATATCCAAGGGGTGACTCCTTAACCTATACAAGCAAATGAGCTAATCTAAATGAAAATGTAATCCTAAATGTGTAAGGGAAAGGGAGTGAAGGGTCATGCAAAAATGAAAAAAACTAAAAGGAAAGAATGAATGGAGATGTAGTGAAGGCATACGAGTATGTACTAGCGAGAAGGGGCCCTATTGGGTCTAGCGTTGGACTAGCCCACGTCTACGCTCTCTCACAAGCATTGGACTTGTAAGAGCTCGAGGGGACATCCATGACTAGCGTTGGACTAGCCACGGTTACGTGCATTTGCATCCATCATACACACATATAAGCAACGTGCATAATTAAAGCAAGTAGACATGTGAGCACGTAATTCACATAACACATAAGCATGCATATCTAGATGCCAAAACCTAAGAAAGCGATTAAACACATAGCACATAGACATGCAAAACACATAAGGCAATTAAGGCCCTAACTATTACTTTTTTAGGGGGAAAGGCCTACTACAATCTAAAAGGGGGAAATGGAATGAAATAAATAGTTAAAATGAATCTAACTATTACAATTGTGGCATTCAAGTGCCTTCCCAAATGATCAAAATTGAAAATAACTAAAAACAAATAAAATGGATAAATAAATAAATAAAATGAAAAAAAAAACATTCAAAGGGCATGCAATTGAGCACATAAATCACATAAACACAGAGGGTCAAAGAAAGGTAAATAAGGGATAGGGTGTACCTCTCTTGCAATGGTAATCAAATGAAGGAAAAAGAGCTTCAAAACAATAAAAAGGTTAAGGCACCAATTAAATAGTAAAATCAATCATAAAGTCCACAAGAATAAATGAAAGTCAATGTGCTACATTCAAATCACGAAATACCCAAAATTCCACTTAGGATCCAAATCACAACCAAAATATATCAAAAACACATTAAACATTCAAATTCCATCCCAATATTCCTAAACAACCTGTCCAAAAATCTTATTAGAGCATATCAAAGGAAATTCACATTTAAAAGGTCCCAAATCGATTGATTTTCCAAAGTTTCTGGGCCTTAGAAGAATTAGTTTGAAAAATTGGGGTTTAAAGTGTAACTTTTTAGAATTATTTCCATGCATGCTACGTAGAAACAATTCTACAAACAGGAGCTATTCTCCTACAACCTTCACATCCGCAAGCTTTTTCATTTCTGAGTTTTCACATGCAGCTCTTAGACACAATTTGAAGCGCACAACTACGACTTTAATCATACCAAATTTGAATCAAACAACAAGAACTCTCGGGTTTAAACAGAGGAGAAGAAAAAATCAGAACAGAAGAGCGTGCAAATCTGTTTTTTTTTTTTACAATTTATGTCTTCATTTCTCTCTTCCGAAATTCATTATCAAACTTGCACATGATGCAGATCAGTCCCAAGCCATCGAAAATGCACAACTTATACTTATTACCGCTAAAAAATAGCATTAACAAAAAGAGGGAGGGGGTAGCAACTGGGGAAACAGCAGAAAACGGACCTGCCGAATGCATTGCAGCCAGCAAACACAAAAAAAAAAAAAACAATCAAACAAATCAAAACTCATGCGACCGAGCATCACATTCGGCGAAGCCGCTGCAATTTCGTTTCTTTTTATTTGGCTGAAACATGCTCAGTGATTCAAATGAATCCTAACTCACTCAACCGCACAACTAGAGTCAAACGTCATACAGATTCAAGAGAAATGTGCAAATCTGGAAAAGACAAAAGGGCTGCAACTTTCCTCCTTCAGCCGAAATACATTGATGCAACCTAACTTAAACAAATCTCAACTCATTCAACAACCACTGCAAGAATCCGGGACAAGGGGAAGAGGAAAAATTCAACGAGGCTCTTGGACATAAAATGCAGTAAAATGAAAGAAAGAAAACTGCAAATGACTAAACCAACAAATGACAAAGAGAGGGACTATAAGACTAGTTCAGAAGAGTACCTGATGAAGCCTTTTGGATCAAAATCAGGTCAGGAATTTCCGTGAAAAGCTGCTGGATTGGCTTCATGGCGATTTCGAACCCGCACCCGCGAAGCCAAGCTGATGATTTGGGAGCCAGATTCAAGGGCTTTCCAGGTGCTTTCTGTGAACCATTTCTGAACAAGAGTTCTTACCCTGGCTTCGTAGTTGATGCAGAAACCAAAATCCAATCGAATTAAACAACTGTAAAGGAGATAATCATGCCGCAAGTGGTGCCGAAAACCAGCCTGTTCTGCCGAAATTTTTGCAGAAAATCATTTCTAGTTCTGCTTTCTTTACCGCCGCCACTTTTGCTTGGCTTTTCTTTCCTTCTCCCTCAGTCTTTCTAGCCGTCACTCCTTGCTCTTGCTCCCTCAGCCCTTTTGTTTTCTC
The DNA here is from genome assembly GCF_003713205.1 of Coffea eugenioides. Taxonomy (NCBI): domain Eukaryota; kingdom Viridiplantae; phylum Streptophyta; class Magnoliopsida; order Gentianales; family Rubiaceae; genus Coffea; species Coffea eugenioides. The sequence goes on from NC_040039.1 coordinate 10,403,830, forward strand.
AGCCGCTATTCTTTTTTGCTTCAGTTTTCAGCCGTCAATCAAAGTCCCTCGATGAAGGTCTGCCGGCGTTGATGGAGGGCTGAAGTGATGGCAGTAGTGAAGGTTAAGTGGTTCCAACAGCCCTTTTGCTCCGTGGGGAAGTGACACCAGACCTCCTCTCTTCCTTGCTCAGAAAACTTTCTTCCGTTGTTCTGAAACCCAACCCTTTTCCCTTAGATTTTTCAGATTGTTCCCTCTCTCCCAAGTTCTCAATCTCTCTTTTCTTCTCCACCACCTTCCCTCAGCCGTCCCTCAACTTTTCTCTCTGTTTGACTTCAGCCACAACACCACACTTCCTCGGGTTTCTTTCTCCGCTGTTTTTCTTTTAGCTGAAGCTCTTTTTTCTTAACCCGCCGTTCTCTTCATTTCCTTTTCTGGTTTTTCCCCTCCAAAGCCCATGGGTTTTTCTCTTACTCTCCCCTACCTCACTCTATCCTCCCACTCTAGCCCTCTGTCTAACCCTCGCCGCCTTTTTTCCCGTAGCTCTCAAAGCTGTTTTTCCTCCTGCATAGCTTTCTCCCTTTTCCCGTAACTTCCCCTCCAGTTTTCTTCTGTTTTCCTTTTTTCTTTCAGCCGCAAGCCCCCTCTTAGCTCTCTCTCGGTCGCTCTCTGTCTTTCCTTTTTCCATAGCCGCCCCTCGATGCGCTCTTCATTTTTCTCTCTCTCTCTCTGTAGACACCAAATTTTTGGTTTCAAATTTGATTTTTATTCTTAATTAATTTTGTATTTATTTGTTTCGATTTTAGATTTATTTTGGTTGATTCCTATTTCGTGTCTCTTACTCTATGTTAATTAGTTTACAAGCATTTATTTTATCTATTAATTTGAAAAATAATGAAAAAGAGGAAAATAATGAAAAATGAAAAGAAAAATCAAAAATTGCCATTTTTGCTGTTTATTATTTCTAGTTTATTTATTTTTATCTGATGTTAATTAAATTGTTGATTTTTACTTAATTTTATTATCATTTTTGTTAAATTACTTTAAAAAAAAAAGGGGAAAAAGAAAGAAAATTAGCATTTCGTTTTATCTTAATTAGCATTTCTGCATTTATTTTTTATTATTTTTAGGTAATTAGTTATCTATATTAATTAGAAAAAAAAAAAAAAAGGGGTCGCGCATGCACGCTGCATTTTGTTTTTACAGCGTGCAAAGGACGAATGGACGCTCATCGAATGGCCAAGAAAAAGGGTTGGGAAGTGATGATTTCCAGCCATTGAATACAGGGTTTAGGAATCTGGAGCCGGGTATAAAAAGGAAAAAAGACCACAACCACAAAGACTCCTTCTCCAGACTTCACCTCGTGAGTATCGACTGAGAGAAAGTGAGAGACTGAGCTGCACCATATAGCCGAGAGCAAGGAAAGAAACCGAGAGCTGCAATTCTATTACTGCTCTGTCCGCGAGCTGAGGGAAGAAATCAGGAGACCTCCGCGTGAGAACCATCGACCTACACCCTACCCTCTTCCAGCTGTGACCATTTTCAACTTCAACCAAGCTGCATCTCATCAGTTCCAGCCGCAACCTTGCAGCTACCAAACCCAGAACCAAACCTGCGCGTGAGAGCCGAGAGGAAGAAAGAAATTTCAAATTTCTTGTGCGTAGGCTTAGCTGGTTTCTGAGGTAATTTCTGGGCTAAATTTAAGTTACGTATTAGTAGATGAAGTTATATCAGAGCATGCTGGTGTTGTTTATGTAGTCAGATGATAAAAAAAAAATGAATAAGAAATCTGTCTTGGAAGAAAATGGTTCTGCCGAGAAGCTGAATTGGAAATGCAGCTTTAATTTTGTTTCCCTGAGGTAACCTGAGCTTATATATGCGATTACTTAACTTAAGACATGATGTTTAAGACCATGCATGTCAATTTATGCATCCGGATGATGAATTTGAAGCATGAGGAAAACCTGTCTTGGGAAGAAAATGACCTGGCCGAGAGTTGATTAAGAAATGTTGGATTAAACCTGCTTTCGTGTGATAATCCGGAACTGTTATTATGTTTAGCTAACTAAAGCTTGGATGATTAATATGGTTAGAGCTTTGCATGATAACTTTATGCATTCGAATTTGCGAGCTATGTAAGCTATGTAAATTTGGATGATCAAATTTTTCTGAGCTATGTAAGCTGCCGAATGGTCTCAGTTGCGAAATATTTCCTTGTGGTTGCTGCATCATATGCTCAATTGTTTGGAGTAGATTTTCTGGGCTGTAAATGTTTGTGTTTGAAGTTAACAAGATGCATAGGAGGTCATGGCATTGGGGGGGGGGTTTTGATGGATAAATCCATAAGCTTCATTCCTAGCGTGCCGCACGATCAAATTTCTGTTGCATGTGAAAATTGCAGAAAATCTTGTTCCTCAAAGTCAGCATTTTGTCCAGATCCTTTTTGTTGCATTTTTGAGTTCAAAACCTGTTTGATCCTACTCCTACCTTTGCTTCAAATCTCTGCATTTTGATTTGAGTGGAGATATACTTGGGTTATTTGCATGAATATAGATTCGGCCAAATGGGTCAGAAATTGAATGAGACTGCACAGCCGTGAGTTTGCAGAATGCATGAGTTTCTTGGTGTCTTTCTTGCATGAATTTCATCCTATGTTTGATTGTTTAGATGTTAAAGTTCTACACTCGGTTGTCCAGTTAGAGTTTTTGATGTTTGGTGGGTAGAGTTTAGATCAAAAGTGAGCATGCGAATTGAAACTTGCATTTGGATTTTGAAATTGCAGCAAATTTGTTTGGCCGAAAACATTGCAGAAGCTTATTTTCTTCTTCTCTTCGTGGATCGCATGCTTTGCATGAAGAAATAACTTCCAAAAATTGCACTCCAACCCCTTGGCTTCTATCTAATGCTTCCATGGCCCAATTAATTGGAAAACTTAATTAATTTTGTCCTCCTAACATGCCATTCTCTCTTTAACACATCTTGATTTGTTTGGGTAGATACTTAAGGAGTTGTAGAATGAATTTGAAGGGTCTAATAATTTTTTTTTCTAGATTTGTAGTCAATTTGTTTTTTTCTTGGATTCTTTGGCATTATGTTGCTTAGATACTAGCAAATTGTTCCTCATTTACCTTTTTGTGAATTTTCTCGTTTGATTTGGTATGTTTCACCTTCGATTCTTAATTTTATTTTATGTTTTTTTTTAGATCCTTAGTGTTTATAATAATAATAAATTGGCCCTTTAAACCTCTTTAATTTTTCAATTGGGTCTTTGCTTGTTTTAATTGGTTAAATACGAGTATTTTACTTTCCTTGGAATGCTTCGAGTGATTCAATTTGGCGTTTATTTCCATTTTCTCTGATTATTTGATAATTAAAGTGGTACCTTGACCCTTTTATTATTTTGGAGGGTAAATTAGTAATTTCACTTCATTAGGGCGTCGATTCAAGGGGAGGTACACTCTATCCCTTATTTGCACTTCATTTGACCCTACGTGCTCCTACGTGTTATGTGAATATGCATGTCTACTTCGCTTTCCTTGCCTTTCCTTAATTCCTTGCATTTATTTCATTTACTTTTGCTTTTATTTAAGTTATTCATTATGGGGTATGTGTACACCTCTTGGCTTGTAATAGATAGGGCTTGGCGAGCAAGTTGGTCCATTTTCCCTTTCCCCTTTTGTTTTAGTTAGCAAATGTAATAGATTCATTAGCTTGGTTGCATGCCTATGTGTTACGTGTTAATTTGCTTTATTAGGCTCTTGCATCTAGTCGAGCATGCTAAGTGTTATGTGCTACGTGTTTATAAGTGATTCGCATGTCTACTCGCTTTTTATGGTCATGAATGAAAGTGATGGATGAATGGACGTCACCACACTAGTCCAATGCTAGTTGTGGCCCCCTTTCTCGTCACCACACTAGTCCAACGCTAGTTGTGGTTCATTGTCCCGTTTTCCACTAGTCCAACGCTAGTAGGAAATTCTTAGAAAAGGGCTAGTCCAACGCTAGACCCAATAGGCCGTCCCTTTTTGTTAGTGCATACTTGCATGCTCACTACATTTTCATGCATTTTTCTTAGTTTTTATCATTTGGCATGCTCCTCCACCCTTTCCCCTTCATTTTAGACTTTTGCATTTTCATGCTAGTTATAGGGTACATTTACTTGAAGAGTCCCCTTTCGACAAGGGAAACGAGCGAGTGTGGCTCCACAAATAGCCTTAGCACGCTAGTTCCCCCTTCTAATCAAAGAGAAGATTAAAGTCACAAAGTTAGGACTCCCCGTTCCCGTCCTGATGCATTCCTCTAGTGTTCATGCATTTTATTCATTCGCTATCACATACACTTTTACTTTATATTCTATCCCTTTTTCCACATTCTCACTTCACACTACTTTTGGACGTTTTTCACTTAACCACTCACACTTTATACCATATCACTCGCACACATGCACTTTATATTATTTTCACATTATCATTCTTTACTCACCTTACCCTGTAAATACATTTGCACACCTCCACTTACATCCTATTATTTTTATCACTTTTCTCACTTCACACAAACTCACATTTTCACATGGCATGCATTCCACTCATTTTTACGTCATTTAGGATTATGTGTGACCTCTCCAAAGGATTATCATTGGGCTTCACAATTAATGTGATTGGCACCACTCAACCTTTGAAGAGAAATTTCCCCCATGTCCCCCTAGGTCTAGGTTCTTGCATTCATATAGTCATATCCAACACGCGATACATACCTTGGGTAGAAAAATTAGGAAAGGTGGGGCTAAATCACGCAACTAGCCTTGGCTAGGTCGAAGGGGTGCCTTGGATTTTATCCTTGCCTTCCCCTTCGTCAAATGTGACTCCCGAACCTTTTTTCGTTGGTTTACGTGGACTAGGAGTCGTTTAAAAGGGGTTTCTCTCTACCTTTCCTTTAGAAAAAATCACTTTTTTGGGTGACTTGGTACACCCTAACTCTATACCAAGTGGCGACTCCGTTTTTCATTCAAAAAAACCCTTTTTAAACTTCGTTTGGCCAAATCGTCGCATTTTTAAGTCCCATGGCCTTTTATTTTCATTTACACACGTTCACATATTCCACACTACTCACACACCACAACACACATTCAAAAAGTGGGGCGCGACAGTTGGCGACTCCACTGGGGACTTCCTAAGTGGGTCCAAGCATTTGATTTGGCTATTCTTTTCCCTTTTCTACCCTTTTTATGCATAGCATTTGGATATTAGGGTTGCATTTTTCCTTTTTTAGGACTTTTTGCCTCGCGCACATACCAAACTACTCCCTCACTCACGTATGTATGATTGTTTGTTTGGATGTATGTTATACTTGCTTTATCTCGCGCTTCGCATTGCATTTGGGTGGGGGGACATACCCTAGAGCCTCGCGTTGGTTCTTGATCCCTCCCCTCCAAACGAGCACTAGCATACGTGCATACGCTTTATTTATTTATCCCTCCTTTATTTTTCTTTTAGTGGCTTGTCACGCCACTCCACCCTATTAGGATTTTAGGCGACCCACTTGGACGTGTGATCGTGACACGACGTGTGCGTAGCACGATCCGAGGGGTCACTCAATCTTCCACTTTAGGCTTTGGGTTGATAGCCTTTAGCTTCTAGTCGAATGTTGAGGATTTTGTATAGATTCACTCAGACATGTAGCCGTGACACGACGTGTGCGTAGCAATGTCTGGGGAATCGCTCGAGCCACCGACAAGGAACCTTGGGATTGATGACCCTTGGTTTCCAAGTCTGAAGGCTCGGGGACCTAAAACCTATTGAGTCTAGCTGCATTAGTGAGCCAATACCTCATGCATCCATGATAGTTTACCTAAGGTAGAGTCTGCCTTACCCTGTTAGGGACACGATTCACGAGGGGAGGGATCCAACCCCTCTTTCCCTTTTATTGCTTTATTTCTTTGTATTGATTTCGTTGCTACAATGTGTTATGTGTATTTATCTGGCTGAACTAACTTTTCTTGGTTTTTGTCTCTATTGCATTCATTAGCCCTAGGAAATAAGAGTCCTGTCATGGCACTCTCTAGAAATCTACCCCGTTTGATGTGACACGTTTAAATTTAATGTTTTGCATGCGTAATATGAACACATTTCATTTTAGGCTCACCCCGGCATACAAAAGGGGGTCCTTTAGGTCATGTTTCTTTTCAATTGCATATTTTACCGCTTTAATAAACTGGCATCACGCATAAACCATAGAAAGGGAATGCCATTTAGGGAATCCTACATTAGGGATAAGCCAACCCTGTGTTCCCGTGGGTATCTAACCCTATCTTGGGAATTGCACGTTTAAATTCATGATTAACCAGAGAAATGGGACCCGTAGGTAAGGTATTTGACACCGGATTTTGTTTCTAGATGGAAAGTCCTCGCCGAGTCCAACAGATGTTAGTAGTACCGCCGGAGGTACAAAGATGGCCCACGTTGCTTTCACCCAGTGAGATTAACCAAGTAGCCATTCGATTAGGGCACATCGGGGATTTCGGGAACATTAAGTCCGACGGTTACTTGGTGGAAGCTTTGGTGCATCTATGGGACCCCGCTTGTTCTGTTTTTAGACTAGGAAAGAGGGAAATGACCATAACAATTGAGGAGATCGCTGGATTTCTCAATTTGCCGATTCAAGGAACTGCCGTGATATTTCCATTAGTGTCTGACAAGGCCGAATTCTGTCGCTTCACCGGGTTAAAAGAGTCAGCAATACGAGGGTCGGATCAAAATATAGAGGCAAAGTTCTTATTTGACCGATTCGCGTTAAGGGATGGGTTTGAGATGCACCTAGGAGATTTCTCGTTCACCTCCAAGGAAATTTGGGAACGAAAGAGAGTATGGGTGTACAGTTTGGTTATGGCTGGAACTTATTTTTTCCCTAGAAAAGACAAAAAGATAGCCTTTAAGCTCACTAAAACCTTGTACGACCTGTTCCTAGGAGTGAAAGACAAACAGTATTCTATTGTACCGACCGTTTTGGCAGATATCTTCATAGCCTGCACTACTTGTCAGAGAGGGAGAAAGTTCTTTTGTGGTTCAAACTGGATTTTACATGTATGGGGTATGGAGCACTTCATGAGACGACCGTCTATCCCCGAGAGTCTACCCATGACTGCGTACGACTGGATAGCCACACATTATAAGAGGGTCAAGAGAGAGGATCTGCCATGTGATGCATCCGAGTTTGTGGATTTCTTGAAGAATATGACTGATCAAAGTATTAGATGGGTATTGGATTGGACCAATTGTATGAAACCCGTTCTTCGCACCCAAGCATCCGAGTTTGTTCTCTTACTGGGCACCCAAGGAGTCACCGCATACGTACCAAAGAGGTTTCTTAGACAGTTAGGACGTACCCAAGAAGTGCCGCATGCATTTGATGTGAGTGAGTTTACCATCATTTTCAATGGAGAAACGTGCCCAAGCCAACTCCTTATGAAAGATCGGGTTATTGAGGCCTGGGTGATGCTATCTGATGACGAGAGCTTTAGATACATCCCGGAGCTCAAGCAGAGGGGATTGACCACTCCGCAATACGAAGACTGTGTAAGAGGATCCGCTGCGCAAGAAATTCAAGATGAGCCATCTGAGGAGGTGAAAAGGTTGAAAGCCATTGTCGAAGCAAAGGATAGGGAAATTCTGCAGTTAAGTAAGTCTGCCGAAGCATACAAAGGGATGGCGGAGCAAAACAAGCAATTGTACGAAAATGAACGAGAAAAGCGTCAGGAGCTAAAAAGGAAGTGCGGAGAATTATATGATCAAGCTGAACGCGTTAGAATTCCATATGCTAGAGAAACAAAGGACTCTGTATTAGATAGGCTTAGAAGTTTTGGCAATCTTGTACGGAGTCGTCTTCGTGACATGATGTAAATATTGGCAAGTTTATCAATGAAAGCGATTTTCCTTTTGAACTCATTTGGTATTATTGTCAAAAACAGGTTTGTGGTACGGGTCCCATTTCGAAGGTGTTGCATCATGCTAGGCCTACCCTTGGCACAAAAGGGCTCCCCGATAGGACATGCATCCAAATTTTTAGAATATCTACTAACTCTTGTCTTTTTCTTTCTCTTTGTTTTATTTTTGTTAAAAAAGCTAAGCCAGGGGTAAATCTAAAAGCGAGCCATTTCATGTTTTCAGGTAATATTTAAACATAGCTTCTCGTCGAAGCCCCATTATCACGCGATCCCGAAGTAAAGCCCAAAGGAATCGTGTAGACATGAGTACTCAACCAGAATCGTCTGACAAGACCGCTGCAACTATCCAGCCAGAAGTCACAAGTCCCGGGGTTCAGTTGACTGAATTGCTTACAAAATTTGGGGAAATGGCATCTGAAATGGCCGCTCAAAAGAAGTTGATCGACGAGCTCGTTAGTAGCGGAGTGCAACCTGAACCTGTGCCCGCCACACAACCACAATCCGAACCATTTGTTATTCCGCCAATTCAAACCACGTTACCATTTGTTATTCCTCCAATTCAAACCACGTTTGAGGGAATTGTCAACCCGCAATATGCTTATACTCAAAATCCTCCGTTCTATCCTCTCTATGGGCAAGGATTTCATCCTCAGGGTGGTCAAGGTGGTCCAAGCATGCCTCCAGATCCACACGCTTTTTATCAGACTACTGCAGAGCCTTTTGTGCCGGAGAACATTGTTCAAACCAAGCCGGAAGTGGGGGAGTCATCTGCCCCAATTGATCTGAAGTTACTTAAGCGGTTTGACCGTTTCGATGAGTTCATCCGGAAAAGCCAAGGTTTAAGCAAGCAAGGGGTGCTAGACTACGATGATTTGTGCCTGTTTCCAAATGTACAGCTGCCAGTGGGATTCAAGACCCCGAAGTTCAACAAATATGATGGTACGGGCAACCCGAAGACACACTTGCGTTTGTTTTCCAACAAGTTGGGTAGACCAGTGGATGACGAGAACTTGCCGTTAAGGTTATTCCCGGAAAGTCTAGAAGGCGACGCCCTTGATTGGTATTCGAATTTAAAGCCGGAGGAGGTGAAGACCTGGGTTGATCTGTCCAATGCTTTCATCAGGCAGTATGAGTATAACTGCGAGTTGGCTCCGACACGAACTACGTTGGAAGGGACGAAAAGAAAACCCTCCGAGGATCACAAGACTTATGCCAAGAGGTGGAGAAAAGTAGCTGCAAAAGTCGAGCCACCAATGACCGAGGACGAAATCATACGTACTTTCATAAAAGCACATGATCCGCCGTACTTTGAAGAGATTTTCCGTATGACCGGATGTTCGTTTGCTGCAATTGTAAATAAACTTGAGGAGTTTGATGACTTCGTAAGAGCTGGGAAGATTGTTAATGTCTCTGCTCTCAAATCCCAGTTGGATGCTTTACAAGGGCAAGGAAGCAATGTGAAAAAACCACAGTTCAAAAAGAAGGAGGGGGATGCAGCCTTTATCTGGAACCAAAACCCTTCACCCCGACCCCGATACCAACACAATCCAACCTACCAACCACATTACCCTTACTACTCAGACCCGCACCATGTATATACTACCAATATCCACCACCATCGACCTCGCCCGAGCTATCTTAACTCACCTGTAGCCCCTTTTCAAATCACTCAACCAAGTCCACCCCAAAATCGACCTCGCCCTCCATATAACCCAAGATTTCCTCCCCCAAATAGACCTGTTTACAACCATACTCAACCTCCTGAACCTTACAACCGACCCCCTAGCCGTACATTTACCAATTTAGGCAGGCCTTTAGACCAACTGTATGACCAGTTAAAGGCCGCCGGGAAAATTGGTATGGTACCCCCTCCTACCTATCCATATGGTATGCCCGCTTGGTATAACCCGCAAGCTGTCTGTGCTTATCACTCGGGGGCACCCGGACATTCCACTTTGGACTGCAAGGCTCTTAAGCATAAAGTTCAAGATATGATTGAATCTGGAGAAATTGTAATTAGAAAGAGGGAGGCACAAGGGCCGAATGTAAATAGGAACCCCTTGCCGGAACACGTTAATACCATTGGGGTCATTCTGGATGACACGGAGTACGTGGAACAAGTCAAAGAGATGGCTAGGGAAGCTGAGGTGTTTGGGATCACAGACCAGCCATTTGTCATAGAGTTGCCATCCGAAGAAGATAAAAAGCCTTTTATCTTGGATCTCACGCCAACTGAGAGTGAGGCTTTAGAGCCAGTATTCATCGAATTCCCGAAGCAAGAACCTGTTTTAAGTCTGCAGCAAGTGCCATGGAATTACGATGAACCTGTCATACAGATTGGGGAGAAGTCAATTGCAAAGAAGGAAGTGTCAGTGGTTACCAGATCGGGGAAGACTGCCAGTCCGTTTGAAACTGCCATTCCGATTCCAGCAAATAACTCTGAGCCGCCTGCTAAACCAACAATCACCGAGAAAGAAGCCTTGGATTTTCTTAAAAGGCTCCAGAGAAGCGAATACAATGTAATCGAGAAGCTAAGCAAGTCACCTGCTCAGATATCCATGTTGGACCTGCTCTTTTCATCAGACATGCATAGGGACGCGCTGATCGAAGTACTGACTAAAGCTCAAATCCCTAAGGATATTTCAGTTGATAATTTCTCACATGTGGTTGGGAACGTATTATTCACCAAACAAATCACTTTCTCTGACGAGGAATTGCCGGCGGAAGGCATTGGACATAACAAGGCCCTGTACATAGTCGTGAGGTGCAACGGGAAAATGTTGCCGAAGGTGTTGATTGACAACGGATCTGCGCTTAATATCTGTCCTTGGAGCACCTTGGAAAAGCTAGGATTGCAAGACGTCAAGCTGAGACCTTCAGGGACCATAGTCCGAGGTTTTGATGGAGCGCAAAGAGAGCCAATAGGAGAAGTTGATTTAGTAGTTGAAATGGGGCCCGCCCAGTTTCAAATAACCTGCCAAGTCATGCACTTTCCTAGTGTTTACAACGTTTTGCTTGGCAGGCCATGGATTCACAAGTCTGGGGCGGTGCCTTCTTCATTGCATCAATTGCTGAAATTTGTAGTAAATGACAAGCTGATAACTATATTTGCCGAAGAGGATTGCCTTGTAATCACCGATTCCGAGTCCAAAGAAGAGGGTAGCCGAAGCTCCACAGTGACCCCTCATAGCACATCTGATATTGTCTCCGTCAGTTGGATAACAAAGGAGGAGCAAGCTCTATCAAGGGCCAGTGTCATGATGGCTAAGGAGATGATCCGCGGAGGCTATGAATTTGACAAAGGGCTGGGACGAGATCTGCAAGGAATTTTAAAGCCAGTGGAGATTGTGGAGAAAAATGATTCGTTTGGTTTGGGTTTCCGACCAACTGCTAAGGATATTAGAGAGATGAAGGAGCGCAAGAAAGCGGAGAAGGAAGGAAGGCAAAGGGCTCTTGACATTCCACCCCTGCAATATACTTTCCCACGACCAGCCGAGGTGATCATGTCAGAAATCAACCCAGTTGACGAAATTGAAGCAAGTTTGGCCCAATTGTTCGTTGGGGCAACATTTGAAGATAGTGTTCCGAGCGAAGCTGAATTTCCTGACATCCTCGATGGATCAATTCCCAACTGGACAGCCGAGGCTCTGCCCATTCGAAAGGAGTTTCGGTAAACTGAAAGGGGTTTATCATTCATGTGAATTCATGAAAATACTTTTGCATCTGTAAATAGCCAATGAAAACAATTTTACTTTTGACTAACATTTGCACATGTAAATATTGTTAAGTTTTCATTTCCATTTGCTTTCAATCAAAGGCTTTATAGAAAGTGCACAAGTTTTTCTTGTCATGTTGTGTTGTTTATTCGCTTGTTTATATTTATATTGCTTGTTCATTTGTTTGTTGTATGCTTATCTGCTTATTATCCCACATTCGTTAATTCTTTCAGATGGCCAAAAATAAAATTATTTGACCCTTTGGATATCACAATTCTGGAATTCAATAACGGCAATCTCTATATCACTCATGACTTGGAGGTCTGTGAATCCGAACTCCAAAGCGAGAGTGATAATGAGGAGGTATTCGATTCTTTTGCAAAGGACCTTGAACAATATGAGGAAAAACCAAAACCGAACCTGGAAGAAACAGAAAAGGTTAACATTGGCACTGAGGATGAAGTTAAGGAGGTGCAAATTAGTATTCATTTGAGTGAAAGACAGAAAAATGAGATGCTTGAATTCTTGACCATGTTCCAGGATGTATTTGCGTGGTCCTATGATGATATGACTGGCATTTCAACTGACGTGGTAGTGCATAGGTTACCCACCAACCCTACTTTTCCACCCGTAAAACAAAAACCCCGACAATTCAAACCAGATATGAGCCTTAAAATAAAAGAGCAAATTGAAAAACAACTCAAGACCAACATTATCATTGTTTCCCATTACCCCATTTGGCTTTCGAATCCAGTCCCTGTTCCAAAAAAAAATGGAGAGGTGCGAGTTTGTGTAGATTATAGAGACCTCAATAAAGCCAGTCCTAAAGATGATTTTCCACTGCCAAATATTCACATTCTCCTGGACAATACCGCTGGGCATGAGATTGAATCCTTTTGTGATTGCTTCGCTGGATACCACCAGATTTTGATGGCGGAGGAGGATAGGGAGAAGACTGCCTTCATCACCCCTTGGGGCACGTTCTGCTACCGGGTGATGCCGTTTGGTCTAAAGAATGCTGGAGCTACTTATCAAAGAACCATGACCACCCTATTTCATGATATGATCCACCGGGAGATGGAGGTCTACGTGGATGACATCATAATCAAGTCTAAAAGGGCGGAAGACCACTTGTTTGATTTGAGGAAGCTATTCGAAAGGCTGCGAAAGTACAATTTGAAGCTAAATCCTGCGAAATGCACCTTTGGGGCACCAGCGGGTAAATTGCTGGGTTTCATTGTGAGCAAAAGGGGTATAGAGATAGATCCGGCAAAAATCAAAGCCATTCGAGATATGCCAGTGCCGAAAACTTAGAAAGACGTGAAAAGCTTCTTAGGAAAGATCAATTTCATTGGGAGATTCATTGCCCAGTTAACGGCCACATGCGAGCCGTTGTTCAAATTGTTCAAATTATTAAGAAAGAATGTGTCGTTGTACTGGAATGAGGAGTGTCAACAGGCTTTCGACAAGATTAAAGATTATTTGCTGCAGCCTCCGGTCCTGGCGCCACCCAAACCGGACCGACCGCTGATCATTTACCTATCTGTGCTCGATGGAGCAGTTGGTTGCGTTCTCGGGCAACACGATGACTCTGGAAGGAAAGAACAAGCCATTTATTATCTAAGCAAGAAGTTCACGCAGTATGAGGCTAATTATTCATTCATTGAGAAAAGCTGTTGTACATTGGCCTGGGCGGCTCAAAAGCTGCGACACTACCTGTTGAGCCATACCACTTATCTTATTTCCCGATCTGATCCCTTGAAGTATCTCCTGGAGAAGCCGATGCTAACTGGACGTCTAGCTAAATGGCAGATAATTCTCTCAGAGTTCGATATTGTTTTCACTTCACAGAAGGCCGTCAAGGGGCAAGCTATAGCTGATCATCTGGTGGAAAATCCAAGGGACAATGATTATCAGCCACTTCACACCTATTTCCCTGATGAAAAGATCTTATTTGTAGGCGCCACGGACGATATAAGTGAGCAGAGCCCTGAATGGAGGCTTTTCTTCGATGGAGCTTCGAATTCTCTAGGAGTTGGAATTGGAGCTGTTCTGGTTTCGCCCGAAGGAAAGCACTACCCTGCCGCTGCCAAATTGCAATTTACTTGTACCAACAACATGGCTGAATATGAAGCCTGCATTTTTGGTCTCAAAATGGCTTTAGAAATGGAAATCAAGGAGTTGATGGCCTTCAGTGACTCAGATTTGCTAGTGCACCAAACCTTGAAGCAGTGGATAACCAAAGATTCAAAGATTTTGCCCTACCATTGTAGTCTGCTCACTCTGGCCAAGCAATTTCAAAATTTGGAGTTCAGACATCTCTCACGAGTCCGAAACGCATTTGCCGATGCTTTGGCCACCTTAGCCTCTATGATTCAGTATCCAGATGAGTTGAAGGTCGAACCGATCCAGATTCAGTTTCAAGACAAACCTGCCCACTGTTGGGTTGTAGACAAGTCCTCCGATAATGTTCCGTGGTATACTGATCTCAAGGAGTTTCTCAAAACAGGGTCTTACCCTCTACATGCTGGTACAAAAGACAAGAATTTTCTGCGTAGAATGGCTTCAAAATTTTTCTTAAATGGAGAAGTGTTGTACAAAAGAACTTTGGATTTGAACCTTTTAAGGTGCATTGATGAAGATGAAGCTCAATATATGATGAAGGAAGTGCATAGTGGCGTTTGTGGACCTCACATGAATGGCCATTTGCTAGCGAAGAAAATCATGAGAACCGGATACTTCTGGCTTACTATGGAGCATGATTGTATAGATTTTGTCCGGAGATGTATAAAATGCCAAATGCACGGTGACATTATACGCGCTCCACCCACTGAACTGCATAGCATGACCGCCCCATGGCCCTGTTCAATGTGGGGTATGGACGTGATTGGTACAATCGATCCTCCCGCTTCAAATGGACATCGATTTATATTGGTGGCGATCGAGTACTTTACCAAATGGGTTGAAGCAGAGTCATTCAAACATGTCACGAAGAAGGTAGTGGCCAATTTCCTGAGAGATCACATCATCTGTCGCTTTGGAGTACCCGAAACGCTTATCACGGACAATGCCAAGAATCTGAACAATGACATGGTAGATGGACTATGTGAGCAGTTCAAAATCAAACACCGCAATTCTGCCATTTATAGGCCTCAGATGAATGGAGCTGTAGAAGCCGCAAATAAGAATCTGAAGAAAATTATCCGCAAAATGACAGAAAAGCATCGCGATTGGCATGAAAAGTTGCCTTATGCATTGATGGCGTACCGGACTTCTATTCGGACATCGACTGGGGCAACGCCATATTCACTTATGTATGGGATGGAAGCTGTATTACCAGCTGAGGTTGAAATTCCGTCGCTACGAATCCTTATGGAAGCTAAATTGGAGGAGGCCGATTGGATCAAGCAGCGCCATGAGCAATTGACTTTGATAGATGAGAAGCGATTCAATGCTATCTGTCATGGGCAATGCTATCAAAAACGTGTGGCCCGAGCTTACAACAAAAAAGTCCATCGACGGGCATTTGAAGAAGGTGATAAGGTACTGAAGCGAATTTTGTCAATGCAAGATGAAGCTAAAGGCAAGTTCGCTCCAAATTGGCAAGGGCCGTTCATTATCCAAAAGGTATTACCTGGCGGAGCTCTTATTTTGGCGGAAATGGATGGACGGGTTTTCCCTCAACCCATCAACTCAGATATGTGCAAAAAGTTTTTCATTTGATCATGCAAATTTTCTTTAGAAATTCATGCAAATGGCGAAATGCAAGTCAGGCCATCTTCTTTTACACTAAAAAACATTTTATCTCTACTTGTCCCCTTTGAGCCATCAGAATTGACAAATCTCGTTTGATAACCCTTGAGAATTGCAAACCCCACACTGGGGCAAATTTGTTTCGAAAAAAAAAAAACCTACACTGGGGCAAATTTAGTTTTCAAAGAAAAATGCAAAAAGTGAGGAAAATACAATGAAAAATGCAAAGAGAGAAAATCTGATCAAACTGGGGCAAATTTTCCTCAGTTTCGGAGTTGTTCTCAAAAGGGTGCAATCTCAAGTTATTTCACCCCTCGTATCAAATCTGCTTTCAAGCCTCAACCTTTCTTGAAAAACACCCCACCTGACCTCATTACAAAAGCCCAAAGTCCTGGTTTTCGTCACTTGCTGCATTTCTATAAGAAAATTTGTTAATCAACTGGCAGGTGATGTCCGTAATGTCTTCGCCTAATTTTACAAGGGAAGTACATTTTACTGATGCCAGAAATCTTTAATTCATGTTTCTGAGTCGATCATGGTCGAGATATTTCATTCTTCTTTAGGTGAAAACCCGAAGGGGCACCTCGAAAGAAAAAGAAAAAGAAAAAGAAAAGAAAAAAAAGGAAAAAGGAAAAGAAAAAAGAAAGAAAAGAAAAAGGAAAAGAGAAAAGAAAAACAACAAAAGGGGTGGGGGCAACCTTGGTGAAAACCCGAAAGGGCGCCAAGGTAGGTTTTCTCAACAGACAAGCTCAAGAAGGAACAGCCGGTGACCTGGTTCATTTGGGGTTTTCCTCATATTTGTGATACTTCTGCCAATATCGGATTCCGAAGAGAAAATATCCAAAGTTTTGAATATGATATTCGTTGGTTAAATTTGTATTTGTTCTTTACAAATATTCTTTTGCAAAATGTATCTTTATAAACCTCTTGGTTATTCTCAAATTATTTGTGTATGAATGCTTATGATTGTCTACATTCTTTTGCATGCTCATCTTTGCCTAACATAGGAAATCATCTTGCATATACATTGATTTTTATATGACTAATTTTCATGCATCATTCTTTCACCATTAAATTCAAATGAATGATAAACCCTGAGGTTTGTGCAAAGATAGGGGATTCAATCATCAGTTACAGGGAGTAACATACAACAAAGCTACCACCTGGATTGGGTGACGTGGTAAATCTGCATTTTATCAGTCTCAGAAATTGAAAGGTTTAAGGCAGACGCCGCCGAACAGAGGCAAAAGTGTCACAAGACTCATGTTTACACGATTCTCAAGGCGAACCGGATCAAATAATGGTGGCAAGTCCATTATTTCTTCTTTTCATGCAGGACTGTTGCATTTACAAACCAGAGCAGCCACTCTCCTTTTGGCGTCTAAATCAATGCCAGACAAAGCTTCCCAGTAAGTAGGGATCGATGTTATTTGCAAAAATCGATCATAAGAAATAACATCAGCTCTCGCTTCAATCACAAAGATCCAAGTTTCCCTCTTGGTGCAAAATTTGAACTATTCTCAGGTAAAGACTCAATTCATTATTTAAACTTCCCCAGTGAAGTCCCGTTTTAAATCCTTATTCGGGTCAGTCCCGTTTTAAATTCCGTTTTAAATTCCTGTTCGGGCCAGTCCCGTTTTAAATCCGTATTCGGGCCAGTCCCGTTTTAAATCCGTATTCGGGTCAGTCCCGTTTTAAATTCCTGTTCGGGTCAGTCCCGTTTTAAATTCCTGTTCGGGCCAGTCCCGTTTTAAATTCCTGTTCGGGCTAGTCCCGTTTTAAATCCGTATTCGGACCAGTCCCGTTTTAAATCCGTATTCGGGCCAGTCCCGTTTTAAATTCCTGTTCGGGTCAGTCCCGTTTTAAATTCCTTGTTCGGGTCAGTCCCGTTTTGAATTCCTTGTTCGGGTCAGTCCCGTTTTTTTAAAATTCTTGTCCGTTCAAATCATTTTGCAGCCGAATAACACAGGTAAGTATTTGGTGTCTACTTCTTTGTCTCAAGTTTTTTCAAAACTCAAACAAAGAGAGGCAAACTGTAGACACCAAATTTTTAAATAATTTGTATGTTGCATCTAATTCATGATTTTTGTTTTAGATTGTCTGCATTTTAGTTGTTACCTTTTTATTTGTCTTTTATTTGCTAATTATTTGTCATTTTAATTTTGTTCACGTTTTAGTTTTAGTTTTAGTTTTAAGTTTTAATGTAAAATTTGTAAAAAAAAAAAAAGAGAAAAGAGGAAATTGATGAAAAATGGAAAATTGTGCTTTGTTGTTTTTGTTGTTCGTTATCTATTTTTATTATCAGTTTTATTTAATTAATTTCAAAAAAAAAAAAAAAATCTCCATTTCTGCCGGAGTGCCGACCAGCTCCACTCACAACACCTCAATATATACATTTCACCTCCCTCATCCGAGCTCTAGCTTTCCATTTCAGCAACCCCAACACTCCACAACATCATTCCGTTTCACTTCACTTTCTACCTTGGTATCATCGACGAGAGAAACCAGAGAGAGAGCCGTGCGAGCTTCGGTACTTGAACTGTCCGAGGGAGGGTGAGAGCAGGAGACAATTGCGTGAGCTTCATTACTTTCTCCATCATCCGAGAGCTGCCATTTTATTCTTCACCTCAACCAGCCGTGCTCAATTCAACCACAATCACTACAACTGCAACCACTGAACTCAGACCAACCAACCCTGCGTGCGTGAGCAGAGCCGAGAGGAGGAAAATTTTGCAGCTGTTTGTCGTGTGAGCTAAGTCTTAAGCTGAGGTAAATTTCTGGACTTAAACTAGTTGAATATGGGTTGATAAAGCTGATCAGAGGCATGCATGAGAGGGTTGTGTGGTTAGATGATGAACTAAGTTACAAGAAAATCTGATTTTGAAGGAATTGGGTCTGTCCGAGAGCTTGAGCTGGAAATTTCAGCCTTAAATTGCTAACTTGTGATGATCTGAGCTCAGTTGTATGTTTAGCTAATTAGCAGCTGGATGATTGAGCTTTGCATGAAGTTAATCAACATGTTTAAGCAAGAAAATTGAGGGAATATAAAATCTGTTTACATGTATGACAACCGAGAGAGAAATTGGATGAATTCATAGTAAGATGGTGATTTTTGATGGCATTCGAACTTAGTTATGGACCCAATTTGCTAAATAGCCTTTTATTTGGTGTTGCATGTGAACCTTATGGCCAAGATTTCGATTGCATGGCTGGAAATTTCTACTAGAAGTTGCTGGACTGCTTAATCAATTTTCCAGTTTGCCGATGGAGTTGTTTTGGGAGTTGTATGGATATTTTAGTATGAATTTACTGGAAAATGCTTGATCCTCACTTGGTTGTGTGTTTAGCTAACTAAATACTGGATGATTAAGTCCTGCATGAGATTAATTGGCTGTGTGTAAACCAGAAATTTGAGTGAAACAAAAATCTGCTGCATGCATGTCATCTGCGAATAGTTGAATTAATTCTGGAATTTTGGGATCAATGTTGCTGGTGTCTGACCCCGTTTTGGACTAGAATTGATAATAACTTCATTTAGTAGCTATGCATGTTACCTTTGAGTACATAACTCAGTGATTTGGCCGAGGAAAACCCGGATAAATGATTGACCAAAGCTGCTGGAATTTTTCCAGTGTAGCCGAGTGAAGAAGAAAAGAATTTTCCAGTTTGCTTTTGCGAATTCTGGGTTCTTATTCATGTTTGGATGTCGAATTCCTGCGTTTTGATTGGTAGAATAGAGTTTGATGCTTGCTTGGAGCTTGGTTCCCTCTGTTTGACATGAAACCCAGAAATTTGTAGCTTAAGAAACCAGCGAAAGAAAAGGAGTTTTCTGCTAAGAATGTATGAACTGCCGAACCTTTTGCCTAGAATTCTCCAGCCTTTGCATGATTTTTCTTCTATGTTTTGGTTGGTTTGAATGATAAAATGGTTGTTATGAAGCTTGGATTGGTTTTGAGTGTTTGTGTCTAAACATACGTGAGCTGGAATTGAATCTTGCTAGCCAAAAGTTTCTTGGAGCTGCAACAGTTGTCGAATGAAAAGTGCAGCAGAAAACAAGAAAATTCTGAATTTTCTTTGTATGTAGCATTGCCGGAACTTGCAGGATTGCATTTTAGTTATGGGCCTTGTTGCTTAGTTTCACGACATTATTTTGATCAAAAATTGTGTTTTCAGAGCATGCTGCGTTTGAAATTTGTTTTGGCTGCTGAAATCTTAAGGGCAAAGTGTTGAAGAAATTTGTTTTTCTTTGTGGATAGCATGAAGTTGCATTAGCTTTCATGTCTTTGATTCATGTAACAGGCCACAAGAACCTGGGTTTTATTCATCCAATTTGCTAGTTAAATCTTGTGCAAAATGATTGACGAAGTTGCATGTT
Source organism: Coffea eugenioides (assembly GCF_003713205.1). Lineage (NCBI taxonomy): Eukaryota > Viridiplantae > Streptophyta > Magnoliopsida > Gentianales > Rubiaceae > Coffea > Coffea eugenioides. Next base: position 10,423,592 of record NC_040039.1, read on the forward strand.
TTGATCCAAAGCATCAAGGAAAATGGCGGCAAAGCTGCAACTGGAAAATTGCAGCACTTTACTCCTTTCTTTGGTTGATATTTCTTGTATCTCTAGTAGCCACCGATCCAGATTTTCTGTTTTAGTCTTGTAATGAAACTGTCACTCGAATTGGTTGATGATTAGGAGTGATGTTTTGTGGTTGTTGATGTTTGTTTGGTGATGCATTTGGTTAATAATGAAATACAGCATATCATATAGGAAAGGAAACCAGAATTGCAGAAGGCCTTCTACGTGGTTGCATGGTTTTTGCATGAAGCTAACTTCAAAAATTGCACTTTGACCCCCTAAGTTCCCCTTTGTTGCACTGTGACCCAATTATGCTTTAATTTCTTGCAATTGAGTCCTAAAGTATTTGCAATCTGAACCATGACTTGACCTTTTCATCACTCTTGAACCTTTAAAGTTCTTAAATGTTCTAATTGGGCTCACATGACTGATTAACGTTTGCAATTGGATCCCTTTTATGTGATTTTACCTTGATATGTTTTTTTTACATAAATTGTGAACAATCTTAATAGATTTCTAGGATAAAATCATGAAAGCTTAATAACTTGGAGGCATTTATGGTCTTGGTTTCGTTTGATTTAAGTTTTTGCTTAGATAATATTGTTCTTTAACTTTGATAAATAATTTGCCATTTCTTTTGTCATGATTTTTGCATTTTGACTGTGAGGGATTCCACCTTAGACCATCCATTTTAGCACTCCACTTCAGATTCTTGGGACCTTTTTTTATTTGAGATCGAGTTTTGCTTGCACGTGCATGATCTATTCCATACTTGATTTTCGTTCCGTGATTAATTTTCATTTTTGTGTTTAATGGTTGTTTCATGTGATCATTTGATAATTTAAGTGGTACCTTGACCCGTTTATTATTTTGGAGGGTAAATTAGTAATTTCACTTCATTAGGGCGTCAATTCAAGGGAGGTACACTCTATCCCTCATTTGCACTTCATTTGACCCTACGTGCTCCTACGTGTTATGTGAATATGCATGTCTATTTCGCTTTTCCTTCTTTTTCCTTAATTCCTTGCATTTATTTCATTTACTTTTACTTTTATTCAAGTATTCTTTTAATGGGGTATGTGTACACCTCTTGGCTTGTAATAGTTAGGGATTTAATCATTTTATTCCTTTTCCCCCTTTTAGATTGTAGTAAGGTTTCCCTAATGTAATAGATAAGTCTTGGAGGAGCATTCAATGAAGATCTATCGAAGACATGTGCCTAGCTAGCAAATGTAATAGTTAGGGCTTTAATTGTCTCATTTGTCTTGCATGCTTACGTGCTACGTGTTAATTTGCTTTATTAGGGCCTTGCATCTAGTCGAGCATGCTAAGTGTTATGTGCTATGTGTTTACGAGTGTTTGGCATGTCTACTCGCTTTCCATGGCCATGAATGAATGTGATGGATGAATGTACGTTTCCACTAGTCCAACGCTAGTCGGAATTCATAGAATGGACTAGTCCAACGCTAGACCCTTAGGGATTTCCCTTCGTTAGTACATGTTTGCATGTTCATTACATGTCATGCATTTTTCTTAGTTTTATCATTTTGCATGCCCCTCTAATCCCTTCCCTCTCAATTTAGGTTTTGCATTTCATGCTAGTTTATAGGGGTTCATTTGCTTGAGAGTCCCCTTAAATATGGGATATAGACGAGTGTGGCTTTTTCTAAGCCTTAGCACGCTTGTATTCCCTCTATAAAAGGGCAAATTGAGTCACGATTTAGGTCTCCCCGTACCCAATATGCATGAATTCCCTAGGCTCATGCATTTTTAAATCCACTCTATCATTTTATACCCCCATCACATTTTCATTTTCTTTTCCCCCATTTTGCACACGAGCACCTTTGTGTTTCTTCACTTGCACACGAACACTTTTATCATCACTTGCACACATGCACTTCATATTATCATTTCACATACCGTACCTTGCCCACTCACGTGCACATTTTCCTTTACATTTTTATTGTTTATTATTACTTTTTCAAGCTCATGTCCTCACATTGCATACATGCATTCCATTCATTTGCATCCCACTCGCATTATTCGTGACTTCTTCAAAGGATCGTTATTGGGCTTCACAGTTAATGTGATTGGCACCACTCAACCTTTGAAGAGAAATTTCCCCCAATACCCCTAGGTCTAGGGTTTGCATTCATGTAGTGCATCCAAATGTAATAAATTCTTTGGTTAAAACAAGAAAATCTTTGATTAAATCATGCAACTAGCTTTGGCTAGGTCAAAGGGGTGCCTTGGATTTTATCCTTGCCTTCCCCTTTGTCAAATGTGACTCCCGAACCTTTTTCTTTGGTTTACGTGGACTAGGAGTCGTTTAAAAGGGGTTTCTTACTACTTTTTCCTATTATTTCTTTAAAAATTCATTTTTTTTGGTGACTTGGTACACCTTAACTCATTACCAAGTGGCGACTCCGTATTTAGTTTTAAAAAACCCTTTTTAAACTATAATTTTGGGTCAAATCGTCGCATTCTCAAACCCCATTTAGACCCATTTTTCTTTTAAATCACAATTCATTTTTCAATCACAAATTGCCTCGAAAAATACATTTTTAAACCATTTATTCATTTTATCAAAAAAAATGGGGCGCGACAACGATATAGTTTTTCTCTCAACTAATTAATCAAATGTAATCCTTTATTCTGACAACTTTTAAGTCTTTATTTTAATTATTTGAATCATCTAAAGCACAACTTAATTTGGTAGATGTAAATTTACTAACACTCTGATACACACAAGAGTAACTCTATATACTACTGGACAATGAATATCACTTAACATGCCTTGAAAAAGTTACATCAGTCAACTTGTCCAAAAAATAAAATTACATTATTCAACTTATATATTTTAAATATCTTTATAAGAAAAATTTTCCTGGAAGTTAAAAATAACACACAATTGGAATGATAATTTATTATTTCATACGAAACTATTGTTTAAATGGCATAAATAAATATCATATGCAACTAATGTAATGATTATTAACTAAATAAACGCATTATTTCACGCAATATATGTGTAAGTCAAAATATAGCTGTTTCCTTGCCTCAAGGACTTTAGTGAACCAAATTGGATAAGGTAATTTCCACAAGAAAAATTGATGCCACAGTCATACGATTTAGGAAATAGTTTAGGAAATTGATTCAATTGATTTATGCAATATTAAGTGAAATGTCACTTTAGTCTTTGTCAAAATCTTTTAGCTCTCATGTGACAATGATTCCATAAATCAACTTCCAAAAATTTGAGTATGACTGCACGAAATTGTTGAATGCTAATAATTCATCTGAATAGAAACTAAAAGATGTATATCCAGGTGATGTTTTTATGTGAACACATGTTGCTGAAAAAATGCATCGAATTCGAGTGTTGTCACAGATTGAAACACAGCATATATTCAATGGCACACCAAAATCTCGAACAAGTTCACCCATACAAAGCATCAACATCCAAGGGCATATTAAAAATGTCAATGTCTCCAGTAAATAGGAATTTTGTTAAATTATAAAATCTCAAGATCCATACCATCATAAGAAACTGTTGGAGGAGAGTACACGAACAATTTCTGATCTTCAAAACTAACCACCTTGAAATTGACAGCTACTAAAAAGTTCGGTAGGGTTGAGGCACGTAGAACGCTCTCTTTAAGACGATACGCGCCCCTACGGTACTTTTCAAACCGATGCAGAAGGTCTAGCGCACCGCCTCCAGGATACAACAACCCAATTCTATAGTTGTTACTTTCCTTTGATCTGCACAACCAAGAGAAGCAGAAACTTCCCAATATCTTTCTTTGCCCAAAGAAAACAAAATGAGTGTGAGGAGGATAGTATTTTAGAATGATCTTTTGTTGAGAGAAGTGTGTGTAAAATTCTTTAGAGAATTTCACTATTTATCGGCTACAAAACCTTAAGAAAAAAAGGGTTGAAAATCCAATGTGTAACGGTTTTTTCATATTAAATTGTAGTTAATTGGTAGAATTTGTAACCTAAAAAATTAATTCACATTTGAATGGGTTATAAAGACTCAATTTGACCAAATAATTCTTTTGTAACTCTTATTCAAATAATTATACAATAACTCCATTCAAAATGCAATGTAACTCCCACAATTATAATTCCCATAGCTCATCAATAAATTCTATTGTAACTCCTTGTAAAGATTTGGCCAAAAACTAATTAAGATTTTATTAAAATACACTAACAGAAACTTCATAGTTGCTTAAAATTCTCCAAGTGCTTCCAAATTACAACTCTTAACTCTAGCATAAATGATTGACAACACATGCCTAAGAGGTCTGCTATTACATATATTTGTTTTTGTTCTAATTACATAGTTATTTTCAAGGTTAAGAAATTACATCTAATCAGTTGTCTTGTATATGACCCAAAATCCATTCTTAGCAAAAGCATTATGAAATATACGACCAACATATCAAACAATTAATAAAAATGACCAATAACCTATCATTGAATTGTTAAAGAGGAAAAAAAAACCTTATAGGCTATATATCAGGCATTTATGCACATTAAGGGATTAGATGATAAGAATTTCACTTTATATATATATATATATCAAAGTGAACATTTTATTACTGAACTTGCTAGAAATCATATAGCATATATATATATTTTTGACAAATCAGGAGTTGAATTTCAAAAAG